>NC_041408.2:85418565-85501065 GCF_900747795.2 Erpetoichthys calabaricus
ATTTAATGAGGTAAAAGGTCCCTTGCCATTTAATATAGACTGTTCCTACTAATGTTTATGGACTACTGTTCTAGCACCTGTTATTGTAACGGGCATATGTCTAGTGTATAATAAAAATAGCAGCAGCCCCAGCACTGACCCCTGTCACACAGGTGCACATGGGATGCAGCGTAAGGGCTTGAGTAAAGGCAGTTCTGAGGCAGGCCGGGATGTGGCAGAGTGCAGTGACTCTTTTTCTCCCTTCCCTGTAGACCATTCACGGGAGATTCCACCTGGCTCTCTTGACGTCACTTCCGGGACCGAACCAATGGAAGGAGACCTTGCCAGCTCCGGCCATATGTGATGTCATGTCCAGGCTCGAACCAATGGCTGAAGAACATGAGCCCGATCCTTATGATCTCACTTCCTGTCTCCCCCTTTAAAAGCCTGCACCTTTTCCCTATTCCCTCAGTCTTGTTTTGGACTCGGTTGTGTGCACATCAGTGCTGTATACTTTAAAGAAGCAACTTATACAGGTGGCAAATTATACAGGTGGCTGCCCCAAACTTTTATATGACTCTGTCTACAACTTTGTGACACCCCTAAGGGACACCACACCACACTTAATATCACCACCATCACCTTCTGCTTCCAGTGTCTTAGCTAATTGTGCCCTCATCTACATACCACACCATAAACTCCCATTTCTTTTAGTTTGATGCCCAACCTCTCATCTGGCACCTTATGGAATGCTTTCTGAAAGTCAAGATAAATAATATCTCTGGTCAGATCCTTTTGATGCTTCCTCATAGAATGCCAGCATGTTGGTAAAACACTGAAACCATGCTGACTATTCAGTAAAACTTGCCGTGTGTTGCTTAATCTTTCCCTTAATAATTCCTTCCATAAATTTTCCTTTGTTGCGCGTTCAGCTTACTAACCTACAGTTACACCCGGTCACCCTATTTACTGTATATATCAGGATAATATTTGCCATTTCCCAGTCCTTCAGAATTTCCCTAAAAATATGCGTCAAGTGCTATAATTATCTGTACTCGCTAACCTCCTTAAGAACTCGAGGGTAGATATTATGTGGTCCTGGTGATTTGTTTGATCATGACAGACAAAGAGTGAGCTTACTGTGATATCACCAACCTACAATAATAGTGTGGAGTGTCTGGCACTGCAGTTCAACAGATTAAACCTCTTGATTTTTCAGGCGGGTCCATGGCTGATAATGTAGATTGGTACAGCGGATTCAGTAAGTCACCAAAACCTCTTCTATTACATTTTGTTAGGTTGCAACGTTGGGCTACAATCATTCAAATTCATTTTTCCCTCACATCAAACAACACTCAGTAACCCAGAATGACAAAGTGAAAACAAGATTTAGATTTTTTTTTTTACAGATTTATTAAAAATGAGAAACCTGAAAACTCACATTGACACAGGTATTCAGACCCTATACTACAATGGTGGGCAAAGTCAATCCTGGAGGGTGGCAGTGGCAGCAGGTTTTTGTTCCAAACCCAGTTGTTTAATTAAAAAACAATCCTTGTCAATTATTTAATTTCATTGCTTGTTAGTGCTTTAACTCTGCCATGTCAGGTCATTCTCATATCCTAGATTTTCTTCCCCTTTCTGAGGAGATCATCCAAATGATTTGAAGTCTATAACGGAGGACTCATTCTCAGTCCTTCACTTTTTTCTTTTCACTTTCCTCTCAAGTATTTCATTAAACCCAATAGTGCACAATAAATGTGCACAGGTGTAAATGGAAACAAGCTAAATGGAGAACTGCTGGTTTCTTTTGTCATTTGCATCTGATTGCTAATAAGGGGTAATTAAAAACCAAAAATACAGCGTTTGAGACTAAAATAAGCAATAAGGGTTCAAAATCTTATCGAGCGAGACCACTAAAGTGAAGTAGAAATGTTACTTGAGCAATAAGCACTTCTTATTAAGCAACTGGGTTGGAACAAAAACCTGCAGCCACTGTGTCCCTCTAGGAATGACTTTGCCCACCCCTGCTATACTCGGTACTTAGTTAGAGCCTCTTTGGCAGCAATCCCAGCCTTGTGTCTTCTTGATTTTGATGAGACACGCGTCACACACCTAGATTTGGGGATTTGCTGCCTTTCGTCTCTGAAGATGCTCTCAAACTCTGTCAGGTTGGATGAAGACCATCGATAGACTACTACTGTCAGGTCTTTCCAGAGATGTTTAATTGGATTCAAGTCCTGGCTCTGGTTGGGCCACTCAAGGACATCTCCAGAGTTGTCCTTAAGCAATTCCTGTGTTGTCTTTGCTTTGTACTAAGGGTCATTATCCTGTTGGAAGATGAACTTTTTGTCCATTCTGAGCTCCAGATCATTAAGAATACTTTTGTACTTTGCTCTGTTCATCTTTCTTTCAACCCTGTCTAGTCTGTCAGTCTCAGTCACTGAAAAACACCACAACATGATGCTGCCAGCACCATGCTTCACTGTTGAAATTGTATTGAATAGGTAATAACGCAATACCTGGCTTCCTCCAGACATAATGATAATCTTGGTTTCATCAGACCACAGAATTTTTCTTCTCTCAGTTTGAGAGTCCTTCACATCCCTCTTCTGTAAATTCCAAATGGGCTTCCCTGTGTATTTTAACGAAGAGAGGCTTCTGTATGGCCATTCTGTCATTAAGCCCAAATTGGTCAAGTGTTGCAGTGATATTTGTCTTATAGGAAGTTTCTTCCTATCTACACAGAGGTTTTCTGGAGCTCAGAGCTCATTGGGTTCTCAATCACCACTCTTACCAAGGCCTTTTTCCCCCAATTGCTCAGTTTATCCAAGTAGCCAACTCCAGGAAGAGTTGTGGTTGCTCCAAACTTCTTCCATTTAAGAATTTTGAAAGCCACTATGTTCTTGGGAACCTTGGTATCACACAAAACCCAAATTAGTGGAGTGTTGGTTGGTGTTCTGGAAGTTTCTCCCACCTCCACACAGTTTCTGTGGAGCTCAGCAGGAGTGACCCTCAAGTTTTTGGTCATCTGTCTTATTAAAGTAATTCTCTCATGATTGCTGAGTTGGGCCAGCTCTAGGAAGAGTCATGGTTGTACCAAACTGTTTCCATTTAAAGAATATGTAGGCCGCTGTGCTCCTGGGAACCTTAGGATGACACTAAGCCCTTATTCGTGGAGCATTGCTGGGGTGGTTGGTGTTCTGGGTGGTTTATCAAATCTCCACACAGTTTCTGTGGAGCTCAGCCAGAGTGACCCTCAGATTCCTGGTCCCCACTTTTATCAAAGGCCATTCTTTCATGATTGCCGAGTTTGGCCAGCTCCAAGAAGAGCCATGGTCATTCCCAACTTTTTCTATTTGAAGACTATGGAGGCCACTTGGGAACTTTCAATGTGGCAAATTTTTTTTTTTTACTTGGTAGTCTTCCACAGATCTGTGCCTTGACACAATCCTATCTGTAATCTCCGCAGGCATTTCCTTCGACCAGAAGACTTGTTTTTAAGCTATGACACACATTGGGACTGTGGGCCCTTCTATTGACTTGTGTGTGTCTTTAGTAAATCATGTCCAGTTAACAGGATTGACCACAAGTGGACTCTGAACAAGATGTAAACACATCTCAATGATGATGGATAGAATGGGATACGCCTGAGCAAAACTGCAAGTGCCATAGCATAGGTCTGAATACTCGTGTCAATGTGATATTTTTTTATTTTTATTACATTTGCAAAAATTTCAAACATTCTGGTTTCACCGTGTAATTCTGAGGTACTGAATATGTTTCACATGGGAAAAATTAATTTAACTGACTATACCATAACGTTGAAACAAGTGAAAGAAAATGAAATGGTCTGAATATTCACTGAATGCTCTGTTTATTCCTAAAACCAATGAAACACAACAATTACAAAATCGGTCAAAGTGGATACATAACGACATTAGTTAAAAAAATTAAATTGAAAAGATCAGTGCACAAGACAGTAAAAAATGTCCAAATAATTCTAAGATTAGAGGAATGCCTGACACTACAGCATGAGATCAAAAAAAGCATTTGGAAGATCAAAAGAGAAAGTGAAGAAAATGTTATTGAAGCCAAAACAAACAGTAAGCAATTTTTTTGAGTACTACTCTAGTCAAAAGACAATAAAAGAGAATCTAAGAACAAAAGGAGAATGCAAAAGGAGAACAAAAGGGCCAAGAACAAAGAAATCGTTGAAAATGAAACAAAAAAATCAGCAAACCGATTTTACAAATATTTCACCCAAGTGTTTATAATGGAAAAAAAACAAAAGAATTGCCCCATGCAAAATTAAAAACAAGCATCTGAGTTCCTTAATTATAAAATAAAAATGTGCTTTAAGCCTTCGATACGTCATACTCTACAAAAAAACCCAGATCTGATGGAATTTTACCTATTGTATTAAAAAAAATGGAAGATGTCATCTATAAACCTTTATCAGGCATATTTGAGCAGTTACTTGAGAAGGGAGAAATATCTGAGGAATGGAAAGTTGTGAATGTGACTCCAGTCTTAAAGAAAGGAGACAAAATGGATCCTGGAAATCATAGAACAATAAACTTTCCTTCTGTACAGTGCAAAAGTTATAGAAATTGTTATAAGGAATACATTGGAGAAATACCAATCTGAAAATAACATACTAAATGATAGGTAGCATGGGTGTTGTGACTCATGTAGTAGAAATTTTACCTCTTATTAAAGAAAGAAACATCCCCTAACAGGACAAATCAGTTATCAGGCAGGAAAAAAGCTGTCCACTGTATCTTTTAATTAATCCTCAGCAAAATGCCTTAGAGGGAGCATTCTTCAAAATCAGTTTATTACAGCCTGGTCAGAATGGTCAGAGAAACAAAGAATAGAGGTTCATTTTATAAACTGTTGAATTTACATAGAGTGTCAATCAATGCATACATCCTACATCCTGGTTCATTGGTTTACACCCAAATGACTTATCTTATATATAAACGTGTACGCGTGGAAGTGTGTGTCTGTCTGTCTGGCCCAGAAATGAGAGGTGGAGTTGGGGTAATGGCTCCACCTCCGAGGAAAATTGGCAACTGCACTACTGCAACAAAATTTGATTTGTCTGAGAAACTCGTGCGAGATTGGAGGAAGCAAGAAGATGTAAAAGAAAAAAAAATTGAATCTCATATTTTTGAATAGGCGCATGAATCGGGGTCTGATTTTATGATCTATTTTTCAGGTTTCAAGACCCAACTTATGCGCGAGAATATACGGTAAATAAAAGGCACACAAATGGACAAAACGGACAAGAAACACGGCCTTCTACGCCAGCCTGGGGAGAAATGCTGGCTATAACATGACAATGGGTTTTTTTTTTCGAGTGGAAGATCTTACAAAACCACTCTTTGGGATTTTAATTTTTAATAAGCTACTGCATAGTTGACAAAAGCAAAGAATACAACGTAATTTGTTTAAACTTTCAAATAAGCTTTTCATGCAGTCCCTCACTGAAGATGGGTTTTGAAAGTAGAAGATGTGGACATCAGTGGTAACCTACAAAACTGGATGTCAACTTGGTTAACCAACAGGGGACAAAGAGTCCAGGTAAGAGTAGATTGGAATCATCAGTGGAGTCCCTCAGGGGTCTGTCCTTGGACTGTCACTTTCTCTGATTTACATTAATGTCATAGATTCTGGTAGAGTTAATAAACTTGTGAAATTCACAGATCATGCTAAAACTGGAGCAAAGGCAGACACTGAGGAGGCAGCAGAAGCAATTCAGAAAGACTTCAGAACTGAGCGAACATTTGGAAAATGCAGATAATGTAGACAACTGCTACTTATGGGAAAAGGAACACCAGGTATGAATAGAAGAGGGTAGTTACGGTTGTCAGGGAAGAGCTCTGTTCTGTCAGCGAAATGACTGATAAACTGTTTAAGCTAAAACCAAAAAAACAAAACAAAACAGAAAAAGATATCTAGCGAAGGTTTTCATCCCAAGTCTACTGGTCTGACTGAGGTTTCACAGGCCAAAAAAGGGGATTAAGCCTCCAAAATCCTCTTAAATTTTCAAAGAAAGTCCCACAAGAGGAGGGATTACCATAAACCATTGGCCTGTATAAAAAGGGCAAAAAACATATCTTTATAAATTTAACATTTATTTATCAAAGCTATAGTACTAGGGCGTTATACCGTATTAGCCATTATTAATGTAGAGAAAAGCCAAGCAAAGATGTAATACATCTTGCCTGAAGAAGGGGCCTGAGTTGCCTCGAAAGCTTGTATATTGTAATCTTTTTAGTTAGCCAATAAAAGGTGTCTTTATCAAAGCTGGAAAAAAATTCAAGGAAGTGCTCTAATAAACAGAAGGAAATGAAATGATTTGCTGCAAAAGACAATCCAGAGCATACAATCCAGAATTCGGTATCCTTAAAACAGAAGAAGAAAGCAACAAAAACAGTAAATTCAGTGAAATAAGCAGTACAGTGATTCCTCGCTATATCGCGCTTCGCCTTTCGCGGCTTCACTCTATCGCAGATTTTATATGTAAGCATATTTAAATATATATCGCAGATTTTTTGCTGGTTCGTGGATTTCTGCGGACAATGGGTCTTTTAATTTCTGGTACATGCTTCCTCGGTTGGTTTGCCCAGTTGATTTCATACAAGGGACGCTATTGGCAGATGGCTGAGAAGCTACCCAGCTTACTTTTCTCACTCTCTTGCGCTGACTTTCTCTGATCCTGACGTAGGGGGATTGAGCAGGGGGGCTGTTCGCACACCTAGACGATACGGACGCTCGTCTAAAAATGCTGAAAGATTATCTTCACGTTGGCTACCTTCTGTGCAGCTGCTTCGTGAAGTGACATGCTGCACGGTGCTTCGCATACTTAAAAGCACGAAGGGCACGTATTGATTTTTTTATCTGTCTCTCTCTCTCTCTCTCTCTGCTCCTGACGGAGGGGGTGTGAGCTGCCGCCTTCAACAGCTTTGTGCCGCGGTGCTTCGCATACGTAAAAGCCAAACAGCCCTATTGATTTGTTTGCTCCTTTGAAGAGGAAGATATGTTTGCATTCTTTTAATTGTGAGACTGAACTGTCATCTCTGTCTTGTTATGGAGCACAGTTTAAACTTTTGAAAAAGAGACAAATGTTTGTTTGCAGTGTTTGAATAACATTCCTGTCTCTCTACAACCTCCTGTGTTTCTGCGCAAATCTGTGACCCAAGCATGACAATATAAAAATAACCATATAAACATATGGTTTCTACTTCGCGGATTTTCTTATTTCGCGGGTGGCTCTGGAACGCAACCCCCACGATGGAGGAGGGATTACTGTACTCAACATTTTGTCATTTACTACTAAAATATGAAAAACGTTTCTGTTTTAACAATGTGTTTACACAGATTATTGTAGAAACTGAACACACATGAAATGCATGTGTTCCAAATAACAATCTATTATTTCCACTCTAAAACTCCAGCACTTCACTCCCAGATAATCAATCAAGGCCTGAGCTGGGAGAACTTTGTGCACGTTCTGCAGCGGTGGGGGGATGGAATAGATAGATAGATACTTTATTAATCCCAATGGGAAATTCACATACTCCAGCAGCAGCGTACTGATAAAGAACAATATTAAATTAAAGAGTGATACCAATGCAGGTAAAACAAAAGGCAACAGAAGTCCAATACGAGACGCAATAATCATCTTCTGAGCGAATGAGAAGGTCAAAACCGAATGTACATACGAGAAAAGAGCACAAAGATAAACTCTGAATATTTTAGAGATTTGGTATCCTCTGATTGGATAAGGATTTGCACTCATAGCCGTCCTTTTATTCCACCGCATCATTTATAAGTGGGGAAGCCACACCTCTAATAATGCTGGAAGCGGACCTAACGATGGAAATAAACCCTTGCAGTCTTCGAGGAACGAAAATCATACCAAATTCAGACAAAATCTCTGAAAAGGCTTGAAGAGTTTATGTTGACACTACATTTTTAATATAGCAGCAATGTGCATGCTAAGTTATATCATAAAATAGAGGGACATTATTTTCAGAGTATAAATGAGAGCACATCTGGGGTATTGTGTGCAATTCTGGTCACCATGGTACAACAAAGACATAGCAGCACATGAAGCTGTGCAGAGGAGAACCACCAAGCGCATCTCAGAGCTTGAGGACGTGTCCTAGTGTGACAGACTCAGAGAATGAAACCTGTTTAATCTCGAGCAAAGGGAACAGCGTGGCAACCTAATCCAGATCTTGAGACTGCTCAAAGGAATTCATACCATTTTTTCAGCTTAAGGGTGAATGACATACTAGAGGACATCAGTGAATTTAGGACTAAGGTTTAGGAAGCACTTCATTATGCAAAGAGTTGTAGAAAGCAGGAAAAAACTACGGAGACATGGAGTTGATGAAGAAATTTTGGAGATCTTTAAGAAGTATCTGGATGAGATATTAGGACAGCTTCGTTATTAGCTAAACAAACAGGCTTGATGGACTGAATGGTCTCCACTCGTTTGCCACATTTCTTATGTTTTAATGGTTAGTTAGTTAGTTGTAGAAGATGGTTTGGTAGCTGACGTGACACACTTGGGTCACACAGAGAGTCAGATTGAACTTGTTTATTTTGTATAACACCTTTGCCACTTATTTAACTGTGAATGTATTGTGACGCTTGAGTCCCTGTCTTGCACCCCAAAACATGAGGCTGAGTCTCAGTACTTTAGCAAAACCATCTTTATTCAGCTTGAAACAGGAAAAGCAGGGTTATTTATTGTAGCGGGATCTACTGCTCTGCTATACACAGACACGGCAGTCAGACAGGGTCGTGGCCAGGTAATACTGTTCCCTGCATTTATAATGTTCCTTGTATTACCCATCGACGACAGGCGATAATATTGCGACTGCAAACGGCTCGGATTTGCTTCCTCTGCATTCTGCTGCAGCGCTGTGAGCCTGCGATTGCCCCGGCAATGGACAAGCAATCATCCAAATACGTGGCAATCGTGTTTCGGGATGCATTTCAGCGTGTCGTCCCATTGGGGAATTTGGTCAGAAACCTCACAATATGCTACTTTTAATTTACTTTGTTACTTTTCTGTAATCTTTGAAAAAAATCATGCTCATTAAAATAAACACACAATTGATTCATTCATTTTCACAACTGGTTTATTCACTGGGCACAGACAGGAAACTGGAAACATCTTTGTAAAGGGTATCATTCCAATCCTGGACACAGTCACTGGACCATTATAGAGTTTCTTATCAAATTAACACACACATCTTTGGAAATAGGAGAAAATGAGAATAATAACAGAAAAGTGACATGGATGTGCACAATGTAGGGGCCAGGAATGTACCTCAGGACCCTGGAGCTGTAACCACTGCACTGCCATGTCACCCTTTTCAGATGGGTTTCACCCATCTATCCATTCATTTTCTAAAGCAGACTTTTCTAGTGTGGAAAGCGGCTGGGGGTGGTACCCAGCCGGGACACCCAGAAGGACCAGAGGAGGGCTTGTGCCTCCTCCAAACCACGAGGGGGCGACCGCCCTGGTGGCTTTGGGGACCAAGGGAACAGAGCTTAGAAACTCAACCCTATAGTGGCCCGTGGTCACCGCTAGGGGGCGCCCCGATGCCTGTGGAGCCCTGGCCGGGTGTGCCGGAAGTGCTGGGGGGAAGAAGACCAGGGACACCCGGACTGCTTCCGGCTACACAGCCGGCACTTCTGCCACACCTGGGAGTGCCGGCGGAAGGTTATCGGGAGGCACCTGGAGCACATCCGGGTGAGCTTAAAAGGGGCCGCCTCCCTCCATTCAAAGGCTGGAGTCAGGTGGAAGAGGACGGAGCTTGGAGGAGAGGAGTGGAGGTGGACCTGAAGAGAGAGAGAGAGGCATTGTGAGGCCTTTGGGGTGATTGATGCTGTGGCACTGGGGTGTGCGTGTTCACTTTATTGTAAAATATTGTAAATAAACATGTGTGGTGCATTAAAACGATGTCTACCTGTCTGTGTCTGGGCTGTACCCCACACTAGCTAATGGATATTCCAAACGTAACATTTTACAGAAGTGCCAAATTATCAGAATGGAAAAGTGTTTATTTAAATAATCAAAAAAGGGCTGGCCTGTTTATCGAGCAAAATAAGAATAATCAAAATTCAGGAAGCAAAATGCCAAAAGCATAGCTTGCAAGCCGCACTTATTTGATACATTGTTGATCAGCGTTAAACATATGGCCCGTGGCCTCATTCACTGATGCATGCCCACAGATTACAAATTTGGGTTAGTGACTGTAACATCAGAGCCAGCAAATCTAATGCATGTTTCTTTTTGATTCTTTTGTCATACAAATCCACTTTGCTGTTATGCTTGTCAAAGAGTTGATTTAAGAAACACTCAATAGATTGCAATACCTTTCTGAAAATGGTTTCTTTTATTCACAAATGTATTTTTTTTTCTTATGGCTATGGATGTAAGAACTAATCATATGGATACAAAATATCAGATATTGTGGCGTTGGCGTCAAGCGCAGCAATGAATGGATTCTCTGCTCTTTACATGGCTCATTGAGGTGGCTTGCTATCATTAAAAGGACTGCTCGCCTTTTGCCATACTAGATGTAGCAGCGTTTACCCAAAATTAACAAAGTTCTGCAGCTTTAGTTTGCTTCGTGGGATTATAGCGATAGCTTGACATGTTGAAATGATTCGACAGACAAAATATCTTTGCTTTTAAAATCTTTAGTAAAATTTCAAATTAAAACAGTTCACACAAAAATAGAGAAAAATTGGTATTGTGAAGTAAAGAAAAGTTCTGGGTTTAAGAAAAGTTCTGTTTAAGGCTTATATATCTTGTATGAAGAAAACCCGGGCGTCAGCAATCCTAAACCCCAACATGAACACACAAGCACAGTCCAAGGTTTTAACAAAGATTGATTTATTAACTAACTCCTCTTAAATATATCACAACAAGGGGGCTCCGCTCCCTGCTCATTTCGCTCGCCTACCCCCGGTGTTGGGTAACCCGAAATACATTGATGAATGTATGAGATATGTTTGTAGCTCCGTTAGTCGAGCTGTTTGGTTTTGGAGCCGAGACAGTTTTGCTTCCGCGGTTTCAGACGTGCGTTGTAGGCGCCGACATCTATTGTTTTTGTCCATGCGGGCTCGTGTTTGTAGCTCCGTTAGTGGAGCTGTATAGTTTTGGAGCCGTGATCGTGACTCCATTAGTTCTCCGTTGTTTACCGTTAGTAATATGAATAATTGCACTTACTGTTAATACGGAGAGGTTTCTGTGGTTGTACTGTTAATAATGCATCACTGTAATGTGATTCACTTATGCTGTATAGTTTGGACGTGTGAGGATGACGTATGTTTAAAACAAGCGTTTGTTTATTCTTATTACGCGTTGTAGGCGCCTTCGGCTTTCGTACTAACTCGCGCCTTCCGTACTATTATGCTGTGTATGGTGGACCTTTGTGGACTCCGTACTTTTTCCCGTTTCACTCTGGGGTGGGGGGCTGAATCCTCTTTTTTGTGTGGCTGTGTCGTTACCTATGGGCGCGTTGCCTCATTTCTTATTTACGTTAGTTGGGCTCCTTTGTTGTTGAGCCGTGACGCGTTGTAGGCGCTTATTTACGTTAGTTGAGCTAATATTATACCTCTGGTGCCGTGTGTGTGTTTCATCTGGTAGTCGTTGTAGGCGGATGCACCCTCCGTACTATCTCGGGTTTGACTATGCTGTGTTTTGTGGATGTTTGGGGACGCCGTACTCTCTCCGGTTTTATTGTGGGGCGGGACACCGAAGCCTGTTGTGTTTGTTTTGTTTGTGAGTACTCATATTATTGAATTACTGTAATGTGATTCACATATGCTGTGGAGTCCGTATCTCTGGGGCTTCTGTACCATCTCGGGGGTTTGCCTGCGGTGTGTTGGACGCGCGTTGTAGGCACACGCACCTTCCGTACTATGTTGGGTTTGACTATGCTGTGTAGTGTGGACAGTTTGGGTTCCGTATTGTCTGTGCTCGTTGCTTTATTTCGTATTTCTGTTAGTTGAGCTGTCGGCGCCTGCGCACTATGTCTCCTGCGTCCATGGGCATGCCATGTACCTGCGTCCATATCCGGTATCACAATGAGCACAAAACACAGTTTTTTTCTCTTCACAATAATTCTCTCACCACCGCACTGCCCTCCTCCAGTCAAGTGTTTGCCTCTCTATCTCCCAGCTCCAACCCACCTGGATAAGGGAGTGCGGTCCCTTTTATTACAGACCAGGGAGTACTTGCCAGGGTGATCGCCCGATCAAAGTACTTCCGGGTCACACACAAGTCCATCACAGTAGGTCTTCCTGCAGCGCCCTCTTGCGGTACCCCATGACCGCAGCAGGGCTGCCCTGCCAGACTACATTTCCCAGCATGCCCTGCTGACTTCCCACTGGGTGCCAATAACCGGGGCTGCTGCCATCTAGCGTGCTGGAGGAATAAAATAACCCCTAGCGATATCTTTACTTTTTAGTGGGCTGCCTGTCCACCCTATCTGGTCCTTCCTTCCAGATCTGGTCCCTCTCATGGCCGGGATGCCCATCCAGCCCATGTAGCATCTACACTTGTTTGTTTCTTTAAGTTTTCTAATACAGTTGAACCATTTCTAAATGGTCAGAAAACTGTACGCCTAGCCCACTTACAAACCGCAAGTGGGTCTTTCAGTCCATACTAGCAATGAGACTAATTCTAAAAAACTGACTTAATTAACACACTGTATCACAGATAATAGCTGAGATGATTCTATCTCATGTTAACTTACGGGGGTAAAAGGCTATACCATAAGCTATAGCTATGAGAGAAAATTGTATTCTATGCAAATTAAGCAAACACTAATATGAGTTTAACTTAAAGCATTAACTTTCTAAGGTTGGCTCTTACACGAGACTTTGCAGACTTGCCGTTTTTATAGGTGTCCCTGCCACTGGTGATGTAATGCCAGCTCATCAATGGCTGATGCAACTTGCCAGCGCTGTTACATAGCCTTGACACTGAAGTTGCTGTCCCTGCAGCTCCATGAGCCCGAAGCTCACCCAGGCTAGTGGACCTTAACAGATAGAGAAGCCATGGTGGAGATGTAGAGGTGGCAGTCTCTCAGCTGTCTTCTCCTCTGTACTACAGCTGCAAATGGCACTCCAGATTACAGATTTGAGTCTTGAGACTTTCCAGCAACTCCTCTGAAGAAATAAGCAGGTCCATTTCAGGTCTCTTAGGCACTCACCGTGCTGCTAAGCTGGACTGTAGGTCTTCTCATCCCACTTCTGATACCAAAGTAGCATTAGCGCCGAGCGTCACAATGGATGGATTCTGTACACTTTTCATGGCTCTTTGAGGTGGCTCACTATACTTTAAAGGACTGCTCACCTTTTGCCACACTGGTTGGAAAAGCATGCAACTTTGCAGGCTTGTGATATATACAGGAGCCCCTACCACCAATGCCATCTCATACTTGGGTGACTCATCCCTGGCTGATGTAACTTGCCAGCACTGTTTCAATGTAATTACATAATTACATAATGACTCTGAAGGTTGAAAATCCATATGACAAAGACATAGAAGATGTAATGGACTCATCATGCCCCACAACAAAGTAATGTATGGAGATGATTAAGAAAACTAAGAGCAGACAGGTATACACCACATGATTTTCTTAATTATTATGAAATTAGGAGTTTTGGTGCCCCTTCAGACTTAATGACTCAATTGTAACAATAGTGATTGTAAGCAGGCACACATTATGTGATTTTTATGGGCTTACCAAATGTCGAAGACCAAATGTTACCAAATGTCGAAGACTTATGGAACCTTCCCATGTAGACACTGTAAAGAATTATATAGTCACAGCATTTCGGTTTTTACAATAGGTTAAATGTAGTATAAGGTTTCTAAACTCTTTGGGGACTCACCCCCAATGGGACGACACGCCGAACAGCATCCCGAAGCATGATTGCAGTGTCTGTGGAAGACAGCTTATCGGTTAACTGGGGCCACCGCAGGCTCCCGATGCTGCAGCGGCTCACAGCTAAAGCAGATCCAAGTCAATGGCAGTCATATTATAAGCTCTTGCCATCGATGGGTGATGCAAGGAACATTATAAATGCAGGGAACAGTATTACTTGGTCATTAACGAGGCCATGACTCTGCCTGATTGTTGTGTCTGTGTATAGAAGAGTGGTGCAGTAGATCCCGCTACAATAAATAACCGTGTTGTTCCTGTTTCAAGCTGAACAAAGTTGGTTTTGCTAAAATATTGAGACTCAGCCTCGTGTTTCAGGGTGAAAGACAGGGACTCACATGTCACAGTAGGTAAGCTCACTTATCATTATTCCCTTGATTAGAATCGTCAAACATGTGTGAGTAGTTGGTGTCTTCAACACTTCTGCAATGACTGCAACTCTACCTTGATATATGGATTGGCATAGTCACTTCTACCTTTCCCTCTTTTGCCCTCAGATCTGTAGGATCGCCAACAGGAGGACCTCTAATGTCACTTACGCCTCTCGACCGGATGTTCTGCCTCTCCTGGCCATCAGAGAGTTTCTTTTTGCTGCCACAAACTAAACACTTTTGCCCAGCCTGATTATTATGCAGTACAGTGCGGCTTTGGTAATATCAGCAACAGCTTTACCTGCTGCCTCCCTTTACAATTAGCTTATTATATATCATCTCACAGGTAAATTTTCTCATTAATAAATTACAATCACTTCAGTTAAAAACAAAGTAATAGTGTGTACTCTTTGCAAAATATCCCTATGAGTATTAAACATGATGCTTATTTTATCTGTTAGCTTGACTTCAGTTACATTTTATGTAAAGTGTATTGATCTCAGCATTGCTGCTCGTTTAACTTGATAAGTCCGCTGATGTATATACAGCACATGATGTATGGTTTTGTACTTTACTGCTGATGCATTATATTTATAAATTTGTATAAGGACTATATGTGTGAGGAGTACTATATGAAAATCAAATTGGATTTTCTCAGCTTAGCTAGCACAATGAGAAAGTGAGCATTTAACACTTTATTATCTTGTACTCAGTAATGCTTAAGATACCATTGCCTACCCAACTTGCTTTTCATTGATAAGAGTTTACTATGGATAAGCTGTAAAGATGAAATATTAGATATTGAGGTGTTAGTGTCAAGCGCAGCAATGGACATATTCTCTGCTGTTTACATGGCTCTTTGAGGTGGCTCACTATCCGTAAAAAGGGTTGCTCGCCTTTTGCTATACTAGACTTTGCAGACTTGCCATTTCTAATTTGCAGATTTGGCAGTCTCTCAGCTGTCTTCCCCTCTCTACTGCAGCTGCAAATACAGATTTGAGTCTTGAGACTTTTTAGCAACTCCTATGAAGAAATACTCAGGACCATTTTAGGTCTTTGTGGCACTTGGTGCACTGCTAAGATGGACTGCAAGGCTTCTCATCCACTTCTGACACCAAAGTAGCATTAGCACCAAGAACCACAATGAATGGATTCTCTGCTCTTTACATGGCTCTTTGAGGTGGCTCGCTATCCGTAAAAGGACTGCTCACCTTTTGCAACACTAGACTTTGCAGACTTGCCATTTCTATATGTGTCCCTGTCACTGGTGATGTAATGCTGGCTCATCCCTAGCTGACGTAACTTGTCAGCGTCATCACATAGCCCTCCCACTGAAGTTGCTGTCCCCGCAGCTCCATGAGCCCAAAGCTCACCCAGGTGAATGGACCTTAACAGATAGAGAAAAGGTGGTGGCGTTGCAGAGGTGGTAGTCTCTCAGCTGTCTTCTCCTCTCTACTGCAGCTGCAAATACAGATTTGAGCCGTGAGACTTTCCAGCAACTCCTCCAATGAAATAAGCAGGTCCATTTTAGGTCTCTGTGGCACTCTGTGTGCCGCTAAGACGGACTGTAGGCCTTCTCATCCCACTTCTGACACCAAAGTAGCATTAGCGCAGAGCGCCACAATGGATAGATTCTGTGCACTTTATATGGCTCTTTGAGGTGGCTCACTATATTTAAAAGGACTGCTCACGTTTTGCCACACTGGTTAGAAAAGCATACAAGTAAACATGATGGTTATTTTTATCTGTTAGCTTGACTTCAGTTACATTTTATGTAAAGAGTATTGATCTCGGCATAGGGGGGGGGATTGGATGCCCTAGTGCAGTGATGCTGATGCTGTGCTGTAAAAATAGAGCCATCCTTCAGATGAGATATAAAACCGAGATCCTGACCCTCTGGGCATCGTTCATAAAAAGTAGGGTGTATCACAATGTCGGGGCTAAATTGCCCACTGTGGCCTAGTCAGTCTGGCCCCCTAACCATCCACTATCTTTAATTGACTAACTATCTCCTTTCACCACTTCACCACCTAGTAGCTAATGTTGTGGCCACCGTCATCCAGATGACTGCTACACACTAGTGGTGGCTGAATTGGCTCCCCACTCACTATGTAAAGCACTTTGAGTAGTAAGAAAAGTGCTAGATAATTACAGTATAATTCTTTACATCTATCTATCTATCTATCTATCTATCTATCTATCTATCTATCTATCTATCTATCTATCTATCTATCTATCTATCTATCATGTGTGTGCTTCACCTTAGGGATGGTATTAGGCAGGTGATGAGCAGTGCCTGGTCCTCCCCAGACATAGTGTTTGGAGTTCTGCCCAAGAGTTCCATTTGTGGCTCATCAGATCACAGACTGTTTTCCCTCGTGTTTTCTGTGTCCTTTATATGCCTTTCACTCAAGAATGACTTTTGTCTAGCTGCTCTACTGTAAACAACAGATTGATGGAATTCTGCCCAAGATGGCCATCCTTCTATCAGATCCTCCCATCTCAGTACAGGCCTTCAGAAGCTCCATTAGAGTGACCATTGAATTCTGGGTAACCTACCTAACTAGGACTCTTTTTGCCTGGTGTTACCATCTGAGGGAATGATAGGCTGACACTGTCAAATTTTTGGAGTGCCAAACTAGCTGTTCCTGTTTATGTGAACTATTTAATAAAAGTAATGCACAATGACATTCAACAAAAAACAAAAATGCTGTCCCTGTAGCACTCAGTCTAGCTTAGTCAGAATGACTATAAACAGGCTTAGGTCACTTAAACAGAAGTGATGCCTCCTTCAGGGTGGTCTCACTTTCATGACCCAGGGACTGAAAGGGGCAGAGTCAGTTGCCCTCACTGGGTGGCTTCTCTGCACTGTGGAGGAAGATGAAGACAAGAGACAGTTGGCTTGGGGTGGTAGCACATATCTGGGAAGAACTCAGAGAGTGACCCTCTAATGCAGTTACTAAGTTTGGCCAGACAGGCAACTCTAGGGAGAGACCTAGTGGTTCAAAACCTCTTCTATTTCACAATTATCAAGGCCACTGTGCTCCTGGGAACACTCACAGCTTTAGGCATGGTTTTACGAGCTTGCATTGATCTATGCCTCAGCACAACTTGATCACAGAGGTCTACTGAGAGACCCTTGGACTTCATGGCTTGGTTTTTGTCCCAACATCCATCCATCCATCTATCTATCTATGTGGTGCCTTTCATATTTATCTATCTATTGTGGAGATCTTGGACCCGGACACAGACAGGCAGACACCAAATGTCTCAAAGCACACCTGTTTTATTGTACAACTCACAATAACACCACAAACAGTGCACCAACCACCAATAATACAGTCCTTTAGACTTCTTACTTTTTCTCTCTCTCTCTGTCACCACCACTCCTCTCTCTTCCAAGCTCTGTCCACTTCCACCCGACTCCGGCTCCTGAATGGAGTGAGGTGGCCTCTTTTATACATCCCCCAGATGTGCTCCAGGTGCTTCCTGACCTTCTCCCAGCAGCACTTCCTGGTGTGGTGGAAGTGGTGCTCTTACACCCGGAAACACTCCGGGCGTACCTGGATTCTTCTTCCGGCAGCACTTCCAGGGCGACTGCCCTCTCGTGTTATTGCTCCTTTCCCGGTCACTCCAGGCCTCCCAGCTGGGCAGGACCCCCAGCCATCTGCCACACTATCTATCTATCTATCTATCTATCTATCTATCTATCTATCTATCTATCTATCTATCTATCTATCTATCTATCATCCATGTGGTAAATAATGACAAAAAGAAAAATTAGTCAGGATTATCCACAAATATAGTTACTAAAAATATGAAGGAAAAGAAAACTGTACGTCATGGAAAACACTGGCAAAGTTTTTCTGCAACTACAGTAACTATGAACGGCAGCTTATTTGACAAATTCTGCTCAGCCTCCTAAGCGTCTTGCTCTTGTGAGCGCCTTATTTTTTCACAGAATATCACATTTTGATAGGGAATTTATTTTGCAGCTTTCTAAATCTCAAATGACCAGTGGCACATTTGCAAGATGTACCACGCTTTAAGCTGTTAAAAATTGTTGTCGTGTTTGTCAGCTTCTCTCTTACACGCTCTTTTTTTTTGCCTAAAAGGAGCCTTTGTTAAAGGAGAAATGCTGCAAAGATTTCATGTCAGGAGAATAAATCAACAGTAGTGCACCAAAAAGGTACCTTTTTCCGACGAGCTCCTATAAAGGGGATGCCTATCTGTGACATACACGGAGAGAATAAAGCATGAGTCACGACTCTCGATCTCTGTGCAAGTGAGCACCCAATTATTTTGCTTTTTAGACACCTTTTTTTCAGTGTGCTGTTCCTTCCTGATGGTAAATCAGTATTGCAGCTCTATGATGTATGGGGTGTAGGCTGGATCAAGATAGATATGACCATTCTCGTTAAATGGGCCACTGTTTGCTTCTCGAAAAGAAGATGTATTACTGCCGGAGAATGATATATATACCGGCATTCTTGCAACATATTGTAAGCACACTCCATTAAAAATGATTACCATCACCTATATAATATGACTGGTGCAAGTTCATAATTCCTCAGTGCCTAACGACAGCGAAACAGTGTAGTGGCCGGGCTACTCGGCCACCAGAAGTGCAGTTGGCTGACCCTTGTCAGGGACAATCTAAATCAAAGTGCCAGCCACACAAATATTGAACAGAGCCCTTTTAACACTGCCAGCTGCATAGTTAGAGCATGAGATCTAAAAATAAAGATAAGTCCATCAGTGTCAGCGTATAAAAAATGGCATTTCACACCAGATGGCAAGAATGTGAAGCTTGAATAATACTTTTGCTGAGAAGTTTTTGTAGTGTCATTTGTTTGTGTAGCGCAAACTTGGCAGCTCTCCACTTCAATAATTTGTCTACAAGTTTTGTGCAGCGTGATGAATGGTGGAGGAATAATTTATCTGTTGCGTTTACCAACTTCAATGATACAGTTCCGCTTTAGTGTTTTGTTTATTTTTTTTTCCTTCTTTCTGATTTTATTTTTATTCAGAAGCAGCCTAAATTGAAAAAAGCAAAATGGTAAGTCGTGCTTCAAATTAACATTTACTGCAAAGTTAAAAACGCAATTATAATACACTTTCCAAAGCCACTCATTTTATTAAAGGGCTGAAAGCTAATTGGAGAGTACATTAGCAGGTTAGGGAGAGAGCCGACCTTACGTGGGGTGCCAGACACAGGGCACATTCATGCACTGCAGCAACGGAAGTGAATTGAGCCTTGAAAGTTGGTTTCAAACAATTGCTGCAGGTGTCCCAATATCTGTTGGTTACTTACAAACCATCTGTCTGTATAACAGCAGTGTTGGAACAAACTGTGTTTCTATTCTTTGGACAATATTGCACTGTACAGTATATTGTTATCATAATGGCAAGAAAAGGTTAAGGGAAGATATATTGACCATTATAACCCTTCAAAGTGTAGGTCCAAGTCTTTAGAATCCTGGTGCTTCCTGTCTTGCTGTAAGATTGTGAGACATGGACGCCATCCAGTGACCTGAGATGGAGACTGGACTCCTTCGGTACTGTGTCTCTTCAGAGAATCCTTAGGTAACGCTGGTTTGACTTTGTGTTGCTCACGGGGTCCTGAATGAGGCACACTATACTTGCATTGTGAGGGAGTGTCAGTTACGGCACTATGGCCATGTGGCGTGATTCCCCAAAAGTGATCTGACTCGCAGGATCCTCATTGTTGGACCAGGCCAAGTGGACACCCATGTAACACCTGGCTGTGCCTAATAGAGGGTCATTTCCGGAGGGTGGGAGTGGACCGCGTGTCTGCCTGAGGGGGTTGCCAACCAGGATCCTGAGCTGTTTTGTCATGTGGTGGGTGCGGCAACACGCTGTACCAGTGCCTGCTCCCCACCCTGACCTGATCTGACCTGAAAGTGTAGGACTCTGCTTTAGAGAAATTACATTGAAAACCAAGGTGTTAGTGAGTACAGTTTCCTACTTGAAAATTGGTGGAACGTCTGACAGGAATGGGTCTGGACAGCCCTAGTCTGGAAACCAGACAACCCAGGCCCATTAGCGAAATCTTGACCTAAAAATCGGATCAGGCCAAACATGGACTGGAGACACTCAGATAATAAAATACAAGAACTAGCTTGTAAAAATGTGATTACTGTCACTCACAGTGTGAGGTTGCATAGACTCCGGAGCAGGTTTAATTCAAGGTCCACTTTGAACTTGGCTGCATGTGTTCATCACTCAGTTCTGACCACCGAGATGCACCCTCATAGCATGATGCTGCCACCACCACCACCACGCTTCGCCTTAGGGATGGTATTAGGTAGGTGATGAGCAGTGGCTGGTCCTCCCCAGACATAGTGCTTGGAGTTCTGCCCAGAGAGTTCCATTTTTGGCTCATCAGACCAGAGACTCTTGTACCTCATGTTCTCTGTGTCCTTTAATGCCTTTCACTTAAGAGTGACTTACGTCTAACTGTTCTACCATAAATGGCTGATTGA
This sequence comes from Erpetoichthys calabaricus, assembly GCF_900747795.2. Lineage (NCBI taxonomy): Eukaryota > Metazoa > Chordata > Cladistia > Polypteriformes > Polypteridae > Erpetoichthys > Erpetoichthys calabaricus. The sequence goes on from NC_041408.2 coordinate 85,439,413, forward strand.
TGGAATGCTTCTATTGTGTCACGCAGAGATATTACATCAATACTTAGTTGAGCCTCCTTTTGCTAATCTAACAGCCTCTAGACGCTGTCCTCCTATAGCCTTTGATGAGTGTCTGGATTCTGGATGGAGGTATTGTTGACCAACCTTCATACAAAATCTCTCCAGTTTAGTTCAATTTGATGGACAGCCTGCTTCAAATCATCCCATAGATTTTCAACGATATTCAAGTCAGGGGACTGTGACGGCCATTCCAGAACATTGTACTTCTCCCTCTGCATGAATGCCTTTGTAGATTTTGAACTGTGTTTTGGGTCATTGTCTTGTTGGAATATCCAACCCCTGCATAACTTCAACTTTGTGACTGATGCTTGAACATTATCCTGAAGAATTTGTTGATATTGGGTTGAATTCATGCGACCCTCGACTTTAACAAAGGCCCCAGTCCCTGAACTTGCCACACAGCCCCACAGCATGATGGAATCTTCACCAAATTTGACAGTAGGTAGCAGGTGTTTTTCTTGGAATGCGGTGTTCTTCTTCGGCCATGCAAAGTGCTTTTTGTTACGACCAAATAACTCCATTTTTGTCCCATCAGTCCAAAGCACTTTGTTCCAAAATGAATCTGGCTTGTCTAAATGAGTATTGGCATACAACAAGCAACTCTGTTTGTGGAGTGAGTGCAGAAAGGGCTTCTCTCTCATCACCCTGCCATACAGATGTTCTTTGTGCAAATTGTGCTGAATTGTAGAACGATGTACAGATACACCATCTGCAGCAAGATGTTCTTGCAGGTCTTTGGAGGTGATCTGTGGGTTGTCTGTCACCATTCTCACAATACTGCCCATATGCCACTCCTGTATTTTTCTTGGCCTGCCAGACCTGCCGGGTTTAACAGCAACTGTGCCTGTGGCCTTCCATTTCCTGATTCCATTCCTTACAGTTGAAACTGACAGTTTAAACCTCTGAGATGGCTTTTTGTAGCCTTCCCCTAAACCATGAGACTGAACAATCTTTGTTTTAAGATCTTTGGAGAGTTGCTTTGAGGATCCCATGCTGTCACTCTTCAGAGGAGAGTCAAAGGGAAGCACAACTTGTAATTGACCACCTTAAATACCTTTATATCTCCTGATTGGACACACCTGTCTATGAAGGCTTAATGAGCTCATCCAACCAATTTGGCGTTACAAGTAATCAGCATTGAGCAGTGACAGGCATTCAAATCAGCACAATGACAAGGGGACCCACATTTGTGCACAGCCAGTTTTTCACATTTGATTTAATTTCATACAACTAAATACTGCGTCACTAAAAATCTTTGTTCGGAAAACACCGCAGTACTCAGATGTTCCTAGGAAATGAAAGACAGACCACTGTTATCTTTATTGTTGAAAGGAGAGTCAATTATTATACAGGCTGAGAGGAGTTCCCAAACTTTTTCATATGACTGTATTTTGTGTTTTATATTGGCAATACATTTAGCTGACTTTTCAGAGACCTGTTTGCACTTTGACATTAAAGATTCTGTTTTCGTTGATCAATGTTATATTGTTGGGGTCAAACGAGCCGAGGAGTTTTCAGGAATAGTTGAGGGACCAACAAGACCAACCAGTTTATAGTAAGAGTCCAAAATAAGAAAACTTAACCAGGTGCTCTTTGGGGGGCCGCACAATAACAGACAAAAGGCGTAATTAGTGCCTCCTAGGCTAACGTGGCTTCTCAATTGAAAAGGCTCAATGTAGCAGGCCAGGGTCGAGGACGCCCTTCATAAAGGGTCAGGTTCCTAAATCTCACCAATTATGGAAAAACCTTGCATGTCAAATCTTTCAAGTTTTTGGCAAATTGAGAAAATAATGTTGCCCCTATAATTAACGATCTCTAGATTTCATTTTTCCTGAGCTTCATGTACGCAATATAGTTTTTTTTCACAAATCAACAGTTCCTGCCATTTAAATCACGCAGTCGCAGCATTTAAATCACGTGATCATAATCTGACGTTTTCATTGGTAGGCGGTCTTTCCTCATTGGTCAGTGGTGGGAGCGGACTGGGTCTCAAAACCGTCCCTGGGCATCATTCAACAAGTGAGGTAATGAGGTCGACCCACTCGACCTATTATTCATTGTAATTTTCTTAAAATTTGTGAGGAGTACATGGCTCGCTACTTGCTATGAGCCTATGATATGAACTCTATCTAAACTGTTGCCAGACTCAATCTGTACACTGTTGTTTAGACACAACTTAAAATTTGATGACATGCTTAGAAATAAAATGTAATGAAAAATAAAAATTTAGCAACACGGCTTACACATTATTAGAGTACATGTTAAATGTCAATGTCATGTCCAAGTGCCAGTACCCTAGTAGGCTAGTAGCTGCTCATTTACAATGGAATAAATGATAACTGAGGTTATAATGAAAACCTCACATGATTGAAATGTTCCATTAGTTTAACGATAAACTAGAAATGTTCCGTCCGTATCCTGTGCTTTATAACATTATTTCATCATGCTAATAATCACAGCTGAAAACCACTACTCATTGCTCACGCCGATGACCACAGAACAATAAAATGCATAATACATAATCTAAACTAATTATTAGTACCGAAGAATTTAAATACTAGATATGAGATACAATAAATTGCAATAATGTATATGCTAACCGAAATGTAGCAATATCAAAACAGAAATCGGCAAATGGCAGTTTTGACCAAATTTTTCACTGCAACGTGTACTGACAACTAAAACTACTTGATGACATAATCCATCCATCCATTTTCCAACCCGCTGAATCCGAGCACAGGGTCACGGGGGTCTGCTGGAGCCAATCCCAGCCAACACAGGGCACAAGGCAGGAACCAATCCTGGGCAGGGTGCCAACCAACCGCAGGACACACACAAACACACCAAGCACACACTACGGCCAATTTAGAATCGCCACTCCACCTAACCTGCATGTCTTTGGACTGTGGGAGGAAACCGGAGCGCCCGGAGGAAACCCAAGCAGACACGGGGAGAACATGCAAACTCCACGCAGGGAGGACCCGGGAAGTGAACCCAGGTCCCCTGGTCTCCCAACTGCGAGGCAGCAGCGCTACCCACTGCGCCACCGTGGCGCCTGATGACGTAATACGGTATATTATTTAGGACTATATAAATTGCAGTACTGGACAGATAATGTTTAGTAGTCAGTAGTTTAGAAAATTAATTTTAATGTCAAACAGTAACCAGTACATAAAATTTATTTCATGAAATAACCAGATGAGAGTCCGCGGCCCACCAGGCATTGCCCAAATGCCCTAATGGCCAGTCCGACCCTGCTCATTGGACTTGCTAGGGTTTTGTCTTGCAGTATGTAAAATACTGTGTACATACCTGCTTCTTCCATCGTGCTATGACCAGAATGAAGACATATTTGGCCATCACCAACTACCTGGGCTTAGCTGGAAGTATCTCAGTTACCCATCCTGGGCATCTTCTTGGTACTCTAGATGGAAAAAGAAGATGATAACGTAAGCGATGGCACCCTCTTTCTCCCTGGAGTGGTATTGCAAGCATCAGCATAGCCAGAAAGTGATCCTTAGGCGTCCATGCATGACAGTTTAAAAAGCCAAATTATATCTACTGTGATTCAATATTAATAAATAATAAAATGTGAAAACTTCAAAGAGGGTGAATACTTTTTATAAGCATGTATTAAAATATTAAATTAATGAAAAAAAACAATTTCAAATCAAAGAGATGAAAATTGGGTCATCATAATCATATTTAAATTAAATAATTTTTTGTTTCCAAATATTTCAGATTCTATTCCCATCATTGACTAATAGACATAAATGCCAAACTGAAAAATATAAATGTATAATTTTTTGTTGAATATCATTTGTTTAACTTATTTGTTAATTTCCCACAAAAACTAATTGTTGCCTGAACAGTTTTCTATTAATTTTTTTGCATTTAATACATTGAATTGTATCCAGGTTTAAAGAAAGTGCCCATATCTTGTTTCATCTTAATTTAAAAATCAGAACAGCGTTTCAGTTCTAGACGTGCATTATTATACAATATTCTGGTGGGTTATAGAGAATGCTGACCTCTAATTTAAAAATGTATTAATCTGGCATTTTAAATAGCTGGTTTTAGTTGTGACTTCATTTGTATCAAGTTATGTAACTTAGTGCATATGCATATTACTGCTTGTTATTTTCAACAGGTTTGGAGGAAGAGCCGCCTGAGAATTTACTTTTTAACCCATCTGTTCAGAAAGCCTGGAGGTGCTCAAATGACAGATTTCTATAAACTGCCTCTGGCGTTATCATCACGTGCAGCGTGCTGCTATTGTTATTCAACCAGTTATACTCTATGCCAAAAATGGAAAGGTCATTAGAGTTAAACACACTATACTTAAAATATTGGGCTTTGAGAAATTGAGTTCCTTTGCTCCTGCGGTGGGTTGGCACCCTGCCCAGGATTGGTTCCTGCCTTGTGCCCTTTGTTGGCTGGGATTGGCTCCAGCAGACCCCTGTGACCCTGTGTTCGGATTCAGTGGGCTGGAAAATGGATGGATGGATGGAGTTCCTTTGCTAGTAAACGTACTGAATAACCAATGTCTTGATCCTACTTTACTCTTACTGGCCCATTCTGGTTCTTCTTCTTCCTCTTCATCTTTCTCACTACTTTGTGGGATCATTGTGTTTGATCAACCTTCTCCAAGCACCTTCTCTCAAGTCAGACCCTTTTCCTTTAGATATTTTTTATCTTTATCCATCCACCTCAGCATTGGCCTGCCTCATTTTTTCTTCCCCTGGACTTCCAATCCCATCAGGCTTTGGCCCACATCTGCATTATCTCCCCTCACCACATGTCCATACCACTTCAGCCTACTTCCTGTACTTTCTTAAATATCTCTCCCACTTTTGTTGTACTTCTGATTGTCTCATGTCTTATTCTCTCCTTTTTTTAACTCCACACACATCCATCTCAACATTCTCATTTCTGTTGCATCTAACTTCTCCTACTCTGTGTTTACTGCACAGTATGACTTTAGGGACTTTCAAAACTCGACTTGATGTTTTTTTAGAAATATTAAGTGGAGAGGACTGGCGAGCTTTGTTGGGTTGAATGGCATGTGTGTTCGTCTAGATTGTTCTAATGTCTCAGCTCCATACATTATTGCTGGTCTTACCAATTTCTTCGAATCCTCACCTTTAACCATCTCCTTAGTTCTTCGATCACACAATACTCCTGACACCTTAGTCCAATTGTTCCATACTATGGCTTATCTCTATGGCATCTAATTTTCCATCTTGGGCTACCACTGATCCTAGATGTTGAAACTTCTCCACTCTTTCCAATAGCAACTCCCGCAAACTAACTTCTGAATCCTGACCATCATTAAACCTTAAATATTCTGTCTTCTTTCTATTTATCTTCAAACCTCTGCATCCCAAAGCCCTTCTGCATTTTTCCGTCTTCCTCTCCACTTCCTTTATTCTAATGCTACACAACACAATGTCATCAGCAGAAAGCCGGCACCAGGTGGATTGGTCTTTTAACCCATAGCTCAACACATCCATCATCAAATCTAAGAGGTAAGGACTTCAAGGAGAATCCCTGGTGCAGATCTCCTGTAACTGGGATCTTGTCTATTACCCCAACACTGCTTTTAAGTCAAGTCCTTACCCCCTCATAAATATCCTGGACAATCCTCATGATCCTTACTGGCACATTGCATGTTTACAATCAATTGAAGAAGATGGGCTGAAGGGACAAAGCTTACATTTTTCTCCGATCAATCCTTTGCTCCTCCAAGTTCTATATCCTGACTGGTTCCCGTCCGCCCACTTTGATCATAAATTTGGCCCTCACTTCTCTTTTTTCCAGTCAGCATGTCCAGGTCACTCTTTGTAACCTACTTGGCATTAACCCTGAGTGTGACTCGGAATTCTGTGCAATTTTGGTTACGCCTGAGTTAGCCTTGGGCTGATGTGTAATGGATCTGCTTTACAGTGTTAAGCGTACTTTTTGGGACAATATTCTGCAGCCATTTGGTTGATAAAATAACACAAAGCTGTAAAAATAAAATCAGGAATATTTTTATGCAATTGGCCTCTCAAAGGTAACTCATCAATATTCATGAGTGGTATGGAGCCATCAACCAAAACACAATGGTGTATAAACAAGAAGTTGTAAAGGTAGTTCTAGAACAAACTGAAACTAAACGATTAGTTGAATCAAGTGATAGTGATGACAATGTGAATTTGCTTCCATAGGAATTACAATTCATTCCACCCCAACATAAAACTTAAATTAAATTATTGACAAACAGAAATCAGCTTTCTGGACACTACCATTCGCATAAAGGATGGTACCCTTATGACCTCTATTTTTCACAAACCAACAGACAGACGGACATATCTAAGACAGTTTCCACCCAAAGTATATACGGAACTCCATCATACCTTACAATCGTATTTGCTCAGACCCAATGGATCGGGACACACAACTGCAGAAACTCAGGACAGACTTCATCAAACAAGGATACACTCCCAAATCAACAGACCTACAAATCAGGAGAGCTACAGTTATACCCAGAGAAAACCTTCTGGAATACAAAGGTTCAGAAACCAAGAACCGGGTCCCACTAGTTGTAACTTATCATCCACATCTGGAAACACTTCGCAAAAGTATGAAAGAGTTTCAACCAATTGGAAAAGAAAGACAATAAACTGAAGTATATATTCCCAGAACCTCCCCTCCTTGCATACAGACAACCACCAAACCTCAAACAACTGATTGCCTGAAACTCTATGGGTGGCTCAGCAGCAAGTGGCACATCTGCCTGCCTACAGAACAGGTGTGGCAACTGTGCACATATCTACGTGATAGATCAGGTAGTTATACCACATTGCCAGCAGGAGCATAAAATAAAGGGTTCATTCACATGCAAATCTGCTAATGTGGTCTACTTAATCATCTGCATAAGGTGCCCCAACACTGGACTGTACGTAGAGGAAACTGGTCAGACACTGCGCCAGCGAATGAACTGACACAGATTTCATATTAATCAGAACAGTGTTGATTTGCCGGTGGCAGCACACTTTAACAGTAATGGCCACAGCATAAAGGATCTGAGGGTCACTGTGCTTATGGGTAATTTCAAGACCCAACAGGAGCGGAGAGAATGGCAATGCTTAAATTCAGTACTCTACAAAATGGTCTGAATAGAGACAAGAGTTTTATGACCTGGGGCCTCATGTATAAACGGTGCATACGCACAGAAATGTTGCGTACGAACGTTTCCACGCTCAAATCGCGATGTATAAAACCTAAACTTGGTGTAAAGCCACGCACTTTTCCACGGTACCTCATGCCCTGGCGTACACAATTTCTCCGCTTGGTTTTGCAGACTGGCGGCACCCAGCGTCAAAGCAGTGCTACTGTTCCTGTGTGGTCACCCTTTCTTTCTTAGACCCACATTCCTGACGAGGCTTTATAAATACACTGAAACTAACTGCATATTGTTTATTAGTGTAATGCATCTGATTGTAATTAACCTGCAGCAATATAATGGTCCAGGGAATAGCCATAGTATTCCAAATACCATAACTGCTTTAACGTTGTTACTCTCACTGCATCTTCTTCTTATTTCAGCTGCTCCCGTTAAGGGTTGCCACAGCAGATCATCTTTTTCCATATTATTCTCACTGCACCACTCGGAGTTTTTATATCACTGTATCTGAGTGGGGAATCACAGCAGCAGCAGAATTATCGGTATACAGCATGAAGCAGACGCTGCCTGAGCCACGGCAAAACGCTTCAGAGACTTTCCTGTACGGACTTCGCGGTTTAGAAAAACGTTTCATCCCAAGAACTATAAACGCACTCAATTAGTCCATCAAGTGCTCCTTGTAGAACTGTTTGGACTTATAAGTACAATCACCTCACTGTAAACTTGCACTACAGTTATAATATTCCACAACCTGCGCCACTTTATAAAACGCGTATTTACATATGATGCCGATATCATTTTTAAGATGAAATGCAGCAAAATATGTTGATTATATTATACAGATAAAACTTTAACTTCATTTAAATAATCTGTATTGTTATTAATTAAACATGTGAGGACAAAGTGCCGCAGTGCTAGCTAGTTCATGGATTGTTCCTGCATTGTGTTGTATTCTTGTTCGTGCTGACGCGACACTGGAAGGATAGACGGATAGAATAATTAAACACGTACTACGAAGATATTTCAATGTTCCTTAAAAGTTTTGAAGAATCGGCGTTCTAAGCTTACAGATGGCTTAACGTCTATTACAGAGCTGATTGTGTGGCGAATGGGTATTTGGAGAAAGAAAAGTAAGGACAGGAATTGGAGGTTAGTACGTTTGAAAGAGACAGTACTGCTGTGATAAATTATTTCATCGATGGTCGCGCATGGCGCAGCAAGCCTCATGCGTGAGACATGAACAAGCACTGCGCCACCGTGTTCCCATATTTAATAACATGCTTTAACTCATATCATCATGAAAAAGATATCACATATACATCTCAGTATTTTAATTATTCAGAGAGCTGTAATATCACGAATGTAATGGATTATGTGTCCTGTCGGAGGAAAAGAAAGCCAGTTTAAGAAAATAATTCACACACATAGAGCACATAGAAGATCGAATACAGAACAAAGCATTTAACGTGCTACTTTGGTTACAATATGATTTGAGAAAGTAGTAAATTAAGCGATTTTAAGATGAAATTTATGATGTTCTACTTTAATGGCAAAATAAACTATGTGATTAAAGTGGAAATTTCGAGATTAAAGTTGACATTTCATGCTTTTTTCCCACTGTGTGCCTATTTTTTTTTGTCTGTACCCTAATAAGCTTTCATATCACACTCCGACGGTGGGCTACGACTCGCCTTTTCACAGCGACTTTGATATGTGATTTCTTTTTTATTTCAGGCACTGTGCGACTTTGTGACCTTGAGCTTTCGAGTTTCTCCGAGACTCTGTCACTCGATCAACTTCCTTTTGTTGATTATATCACTGTTTAAACCAACAAATAGTACGTTTCTCCTTTGCCTCCACTTGGTATTCGCTGAAATTCTTATATTTTCCCCCGTGCTTTTAATAATAATATTAATAATTCATTACATTTATATAGCCCTTTTCTCAGTACTCAAAGCGCTATCCACACAGGGAGGAACCGGGAAGCAAACCCACAATTTTCCACAGTCTCCTTACTGCAAAGCAGCAGCACGTTTTCCCATTGTCTTTTCACAGAAGGCTATTTATATTGATTTGCATATTCAAAGAGGCGTAATTCTGGGAGGAGTTGGGGCGGGACAGAAGGCGCGTGCACGTGCGTTACTTTTCACGCTGATTGGGATTTATGTAGTGGAAGAACGTGGAAGTTTGCGTACGTACAGATTCCTGCATTTGAATTTTTCTGTGCGTACATACATTCCTGCTTTTGTGCTTACGCCATGTTATAGTGTGAGTTCTACGCACGGCGTTATGCATGAGGCCCCACATATGTGGACTAACAGACTGATTGACCAGCTGACTACATCAGAGGCCTATGTTACAGACAATGCACTTCATTAAAAACCTTACCGGACTTTCTCTAGTGATGGTTATCTTATTTCTACATTTTATTAGTTCATTGTTCTCTTCTTTCAGGGTTAATTCATCTAAGGTTTATTCATGTTCCTAACATTTGAACAAAAAGGTACTTTTCAGTTTCTTTGTTACACCTTGCGTGATGAAGGGGCCTTAGTTGCCTCGAAAGCTTGCATTTGTAATCTATTTAGTTAGCCAATAAAAAGTGTCATTTCACCCTACTTTCTCCTGTATCAATCTATGGCTAACACGGTACAACATTCTACTACTAATGTGAATTAGACATAAGACAGTGACATGGATAGTGAAACTCATGCATATGGCATTCTACTACCGAACCTCCGTGACGTGCCTGGTGACGTCGGTCACCTGAAGGTTCACCATGATGCAAGTGGGAGCGTGGTAAAAAGAGAAAAAAATTGTGATCAAGAAGAAAGAAAGACAAGAAAGACATTAGCCCCCAAGCACTGTTCACAATGCAGCAACTGTCCATGTTCATGTCAGGGGGAATGTGGAAGTCATTAAGCCTTGCGCTGTGGTAGCCTACAATAACGCAAGGTGTAAGTCGATGGTGAGGTTCAGGGACTGATATTCTACCTTCAGGAAAAATATTATAAGAAAAGTGCACAAAAAAACATGCTACTACTGTTCCAATTGGAATAGCAGGCAGTTCACATATCACACGAAGGACGTCAACTGAATCTGCATCAGTGCAGCAGTCGGCACTTGACATACCTCTTGCATTGGGAGGCCAACAAGATTTTTATAGGGGAAACCAGAAAAGGGTAAAACGCGGAGAGGTCTATAAGTGCCAAAACAACAAAGCCAAAAAGCAAAACGATAGTCAGTAACCCAACACGACTTTATGACTAATGGTGTCAAGATACAATATACTTCAGATCCCTCCTTCTAGCTGAAAAAAGCCGTTACTGGAAATGGTGGATCTATACAGCCTATGCATGTTTATTTCTCTTAATGCACTGAGATAAGAATATACATTACCCGTGGAGGACACATTGAACAATTTTAATATATTTTTTATAATGAAATCTCAAAACTAAAAATGTATGCAACTTTTTCTGTCAACAGTTTATTATCTTCTTCGTGTTTCTGTTGAAAACAAAAAATCAGTAAACCCGCTTAAGGAAGTGGGATGTCTTTCAGCTTTCAGTGCAACAACATATGTAATTAATACAATCGCTTAGTTGCAAATCCTGTTTAGGTAGCCTCATTAAAGATGTATTAAGTAAAACAGAAATTAATCTTACATGACATCGCACAGTTGTAATGTTTTAACTGATCCACCTTCAGCTTTCACACCATAGAGGCATAATTAATTCATTGGTAAAGTATAGGCCAGTTCCCAAGGGTAGGGACTGTTTAAGGAATGAGACTTCTAAAGGTCGGACAGACTCTCTGTTAACGACTGCTATTCTTGTTTCTTCTCCTGGTCACCTTTCTTTGTACCTTATCTTACATTTGGAATAACAGGATCATAGAGCGGGTGGGACATGCCATGACAACACATTTGGTGTAGTCGGCAGGATCTGCAGTTCGGGCAGGTGGAATGCAATGATGTGTGAGAGCTACACGCAGGCTGAGGGCCATCTGAGACCTTAGCTAATGTCACCAGGAAGCACAATGTTAAGATATTCGTTATAATGGAATTTTACCTGTACTGCCCAATTCATTATTGATTTTAAGAAAAATGGCATATACAAGTCAGATGATCATTTCTTTATCAGTTCATTATTTTTGCATCCTGCCTTGCTTCCAATGCAATGAGGAAAGGCTTCCGGCAACCCTACGCTAGGGTAATGTGGCTGCACTGAGCGCAAAACAGACAGGTAAAGAGTTGGGGTTCCGTGGGAGTCCCTATTTAATGTCGAAGATTCTTATGAAAGTAATATAAATGAAAATGAGGCAAATAGGAAATATGTGCGGAAGTTTGGTGTTTTTCAAGTCAAAGTTATTTCACACAGTCATGGTGTATATTAATTTGCCACTTGAAACTGTATTCTAAAGTCCAGGATTTTTTGTAGATTTCTAAAAATACTTTGCCTGCTATTGTGCTTTATAATGGGGACCTTATCAGAAGATGGACTCTGAGCAAAGTGGCGGGAAAGAATGGTAAAAGAAGTATTGATGCTGCTTCAAGAGTTGGTGCATTCACGTGACATCCTTGCTTTGGTTTGGCTTATATTTGCTAGAGCCACATGTCTCATGTAACGTCTAATCTCGGAATTATGTGGTGATAGTTATTGGATATGGAGGTTGGAAGCAAGCACTGATACAATGCGTTTCCGCACCCATTACATGAAGAAGCATCTCAGGATTCGAAATTAGGACCCGGGCACAGCCATGCAATGGATGACACCTCAGCCACAATAGTTCAAATGGACTTGATCAGTGTGAGATTCTTTATGGTGGCTGGAGTACCAATTCTGCCATCAACCCCCAAGTTTTCCCTGTAAGTTGAAGGACCAGCTAACAGGACTGGATGCAAGTTAGCGTCATACCCAGGATGTAGCAATTGCAGGGTAAGGGTCTTGCTCAATGCCCCAGTGGAGTAGAGTCACTTCTGGCATTTATGGGATTTGAACTAGCAACCTTCTGATTGCCGGCACGGGTGCCTACAGAGTATTTCAAATTTTAGGCTATAAAACGAAAACCATCCCTGGGAAAGTCTGCAATATACAAGTAATAAGTGATTGTACCAACAGAGCCAGCGTTAAAGTTACTTCTTGTGATTTGATTTCTAAGGGATCAGATTTGACTGAAGAATTTAACACCTGCAAATTTTTATACATTTCTTTTAACATGTTTTATTGTTATTTCTGTTAATTTAGCTTATTTGTTACTTGTTAGATTAATTGGCTCTGTCTTCCTTGTTTTTTGTGAAAGAGAAACCCAGCAGTGGATCATTAAGTTTGTAAAGGAGTTTTGTGAGCATTCTTGGTCCTTTGGATTTACCTGCTCGGCTTTTTGGATTTTGGCCTTTGGTTCGTGTACTGGGATTAGTCCGCCTTGGATTCCCTTTCTTAGCAAATCCCTTTCTGCTCTTTTAAGCATTTAGTTATAGGTTTCCATTTTGTTGATAAATATCTTTAATTGTAAAGATTCATTCTTCCCCTTTTGTTCCTAAACCAGAGGTATACGGTCACCCCTCTCCCTTGTAGGTCATTTTTGGTATAGTTTTTGAACATTTGTTATATGAGTTTAAAAAACAAGAAGCTGACATTTATTTGTTTATTTGCTTTTGTAGGCCGCAGCCTGCAGGTAGCAGTTGGGGGATGGCTAACTTGTGCTGAGCCTTTTCTGAAGAGACTAGTGAAAGTCCTGGCCTCCTTTGCAGTTTATTTTGAATTTCTCACTCTTCCTTTGTACCACTTTTGGACTAAACAAATTTAAACACACTAAACACGGACTGAAACGTGTTGAAACATTAAGTTATCGTTTTGAAATCACTGGCTTAGATTTAGCAAAAACGCATTCATATTCCTATCACAAACCAAGCTTGGCAGAATCTGTAAAGTTTATTCGTAATGGAAAAAAAAAGAGAATACACTTATCAAAAGATGGATCTCTGAGCAAAGTGGACGAAAAGTATATAAAAAGAGGGATTGATGCTGCTTCTAGAGTCCATGCATTCAATTGACTTCCCTGCTTGGTTTGACATCAAGGTGCTAGAGCCACAGGTCTCATCTGACTACTAATCTTGAAAGTGTGTGGTGATAATTGTAAGATATGGAGAATGTTACAAATTTCAGCATACAAAATGAAAGCCATTCCTGGGAAAGCCAGCAATATACAAGTAGTAACTGATTGGAACGGCAGAGCCAGCATTACGGTTCCTTCTTGTGATTTGATTTCTAATGGAACAGATCTGACTAAAGGATTTTAACACCTGCCAATTCTCATCCACTTCTCTGAACAGCGGGACAATCAGGTGGCTGAAAGTAATGTGGGATGTGGCTGTTGCTTAGTGACCAGATGGGTCTGGCTGGCAAAATCTAACTGATATTAAACAGGTTACATTAGGCCCAGTAGTAAATTGAGGGTAAACTAAGTAAGGTAAATTACACGCTGCATGGGCAAATAACAGCTCACAATAATGGAGCCATGACCAACAGATGCAGCTTATGTTGATGAATGTAACACCGTCTGTCTTTGGTTTGACCAGAATCGGAATCAGAATTCACTTTTATTGGCCCGGTACACTAATGTGTGCTGGGAATTTGTCTTGATGGTGTTGTTGCAACATAGAAAGACAACACTGAAGACAAAAGATAAATATAAGAAAATAAAATATAAAATGATAAAATATGATGCAGCATACAAGGTGTGAGGGACAGCCAAGATCATAACCCAGCCGGGACGCCTCCTTAATGGAAGAAGAGCTGCTATTTGTGATTTTCCATTCTTTTATTTTTAATACATTTGCAATAATTCCTAAAGACTCTACACTTTGTCATTCTGGGGTATTGAGTGCTGCTTGATGAGGGAAAAAAATGAATTGAAATGATTTTAATACAAGACTGCAACACAGCCAAGTGTGAAAAAAATAGTTTATGAAGTCACAATATTGGGAAAATTCTCACCTCCTTGTTTACCGGCATCCCAAGGGAATTAAGGCTCATGCAAGGTTTCTGTTCCTTTCGTGGTTAATTGTATTCAGCCTCCCTGACAAGCACCTAACCTATTCTGTAATTTTGGCCTTGATTTTAATCTTATCATTCTGAATTACATTTCCGTGCAAACAAAACGCTGGCTCTCATCTTCCCCGGGATCCCTGAAGGATGTCTATTGTCTGTCGCTTTCTTTGTTTTGGTGTAATAATGACTGTAAGAGCAATCGCCACTTAAGACACATAATTAAATCTGCAGATGACTCTCTTTTTGTTGGCTGACTACATGCAGAGGAGTGACGTGGCAGAAGAGTTTTCCAGTTGAAAACGTCTTTTAGTGATTTGTAAATGTTTTTAAACCCAAATGGATGGCAAATGATTTCACGGTAACACTTTAGTTTATATACTGCAAAAAAATGCATCTCTTTCACACTTATTATTATGTAAGAAGACCTTAACAAAGGCTTCTTTTGTTCTTTTTAACACTTGTAAAACATCAGTAGATGGCTTAATAATAATAATAATAATAATTCATTACATTTATATAGCGCTTTTCTCACTACTCAAGGCGCTATCCACACAGGGAGGAACTGGGAAGCGAACCCACAATCTTCCACAGTCTCCTTACTGCAAAGCAGCAGGACTACCACCGCAGCTTATTCATGTCTGTGCTGTGCAGTGTACTGACATACTGGTAAAATGACTTGTTAATATAAAGGATTCACAACTAATTACATTAAATATGAGGGATGTTAACTCTATTTACTGGAGAATTTCAAAAACAAATTACATAACTTTTCTACATAGTCACCTTTTAATAGTAATAATAATACATTTTATTTAATAGGTGCTGCGGTGGGTTGGCATCCTGCCCGGGATTGGTTCCTGCCTTGTGCCCTGTGTTGGCTGGGATTGGCTCCAGCAGACCCCCATGACTCTGGGTTCGGATCCAGCGGGTTGGAAAATGGATGGATGGATTTAATAGGTGCCTTTCTTAACACTCAAAGTCACCTTACAGTGAAATTAAACAACATCAATAAAATAAAAACAAAGAAAACGATAAAATCGATTAGCAATAAATTACAGAGGTAGTAGCAAACATACAAAGATAACAGGCAGGAACCGTGTTAAATTCATAATTAGCGTGCCAATTTGAAAAGATAAGTTTTGAGGGCAGTTTTAAAATGTGTTATTGAGTCGAGTTGACGGATATGAGAGGTAAGAGAATTCCAGAGTTGAGGAGCCCTCGACCCTCTGCAGTTCGCATACCAGGAGAAGGTGGGAGCGGAAGATGCCATCATCTATATGCTACATCAATCCCTCTCCCACTTGGATAGAGGCAGTGGCGCTGTAAGAATTATGTTTCTAGACTTCTCTAGCGCCTTCAACACCATCCAACCTCTGCTCCTTAGGGACAAGCTGACAGAGATGGGAGTAGATTCATACCTAGTGGCATGGATCATGGACTATCTTACAAACAGACCTCAGTATGTGCATCTCGGGAATTGCAGATCTGACATTGTGGTCAGCAACACAGGAGCGCCGCAGGGGACTGTACTTTCTCCGGTCCTGTTCAGCCTATATACATCAGACTTCCAATATAACTCGGAGTCCTGCCACGTGCAAAAGTTCGCTGATGACACTGCTATCGTGGGCTGCATCAGGAGTGGGCAGGAGGAGGAGTATAGAAACCTCATCAAGGACTTTGTTAAATGGTGCGACTTAAACCACCTACAACTGAACACCAGCAAAACCAAGGAACTGGTGGTGGATTTTAGGAGACCCAGGCCCCTCATGGACCCCGTGATCATCAGAGGTGACTGTGTGCAGAGGGTGCAGACCTATAAATACCTGGGAGTGCAGCTGGACGATAAATTGGACTGGACTGCCAATACTGATTCTCTGTGCAAGAAAGGACAGAGCTGCCTGTACTTCCTTAGAAGACTGGCATCCTTCAACATCTGCAGTAAGATGCTGCAGATGTTCTATCAGATGGTTGTGGCGAGTGCCCTCTTCTACGCAGTGGTGTGCTGGGGAGGCAGCATTAAGAAGAAGGATGCCTCACACCTGGACAAACTGGTGAGGAAGGCAGGCTCTATTGTTGGCATAGAGCTGGACGGTTTGACATCCGTAGCAGAGCAACGGGCACTCAGCAGGCTCCTATCAATTATGGAGAATCCACTACATCCATTAAACAGTGTCATCTCCAGACAGAGGAGCAGTTTCAGCGACAGACTGCTGTCACTGTCCTGTTCCACTGACAGACTGAGAAGATCGTTCCTCCCCCAAACTATGCGACTCTTCAATTCCACCAGAGGGGGTAAACGTTGAACATTATTCAAGTTATTGTCTGTTTTTTTTTACCTGCATTTTTTATTACTCTTTAATTTAATATTTTTTGCTGCTGGAGTATGTGAATTTCCCCCTGGGATTAATAAAGTATCTATCTATCTATCTATCTATCTATCTATCTATCTATCTATCTATCTATCTATCTATCTATCTATCTATCTATCTATCTATCTATCAGTGGTGTAGCTCAAGTTTGTGCCGCTCGGGGCGGAGCGGTGCTTCAACATATCTGAATATGTTAACCTATTTAAATAGAAAATTAAAATGATGTATAGAGAAAAACTAAGATAAATTTTGCATAAATGTATTCATATATAGAGAAACAGCAATAATTTTTCACATATAATTATTTATAAGCATCAACTAGACAAGAATATACTGTAGTATAGACGCACTGATAAGCCGGGTTCTAATTATTAGTACTGAGCCTTTTGGCCAATAATGCCGTCCCCAAAAATGTGCTGCCCAGGGTGAACTGCCCCCTCTGCCTACCCCTGGCTACGCCACTGAGCACTATGAGAGGACACTCGAGCTCCCATAGAACAGAGTTTGATGTGAGGTACAGAAAGTAGAGCTGCAGATGAAGATCTGAGGGAGTGAGAGGAGTCTGTAGGGAGGAGTGAGGTTGTGGGGAGCTTTAAATGTTAAGAGCGGTATTTTGTATTGTATTCGGTAGTAAACAGGGAGCCAGTGAAGTTGTGAGAGAACAGGGGGGTATTTTCCGTACGTCGCTTAAACCATCCGAGATCAGGTGCCTCATCTTGGATGAGTTAATCACAGTGAAACTCATCCAGATAAGTCGGTTTTTCAAACGTAGCTGTGTATTAGATTAGTCGAGCTGGATCTAATCATCATCATCATCATCATCAGTGAAAAGCCCATATATATTGAGTCTAGAAAACATGATCAGCAAGTCTTTGATAGGCAGAAACAAAATGACGAAAGAACGGGCGCATTTTTTTTTTCCACACAAGTGCAGCAAGACCTTTCATTCGAAGGACATGAAGAATTTCAAGATTTAATATGCACAAGGGGTAACACTGCAAAAGCAGCCCAAACTAGAAAAGACGGCTGGCAAAAAGTGGCAGACAAATGAAATGCGTGTGCATTGTACTTACTGAAAACAGCGTTTCATTTCCTATGTGTCAGATTAATTATTATTTAATATGTCATAATTCCAGATCAAACGTGAGCACAAGGAGAACATGGGAACAGGTTAAAGTGAAGTACAAGAATATACTTCAAACTGGTAAATATCTATATATATAAAATCCCTATGTGCGTCCAGGTGTCCGTATGTGGGTGTCTTCTGATGAAGTGTGCATGCGTGGGGCACGGTGCGATGCGCGATATTACTGTCAGAGAAAGTTAGAGGCGTTTTACGGAAATACAAACCAGTATTACTGCGAGAGGAAATTAAAGGTACACAATACAGTGATGCATATTACAGCCACATACAAGCCAGTATTACTGTCAGAGGAGATGAAAGACATATTACCGATGCGCACGCCTGTATTATCGGCAGAAAAAATTAAAGGTATATTACGGACGTACAAGCCAGCGGACGTACAAGACAGTATCCTTCAATAAGGGCGCGCACAAAAAGGCGAGCCTCAAAAGGGCGACCTCAATTGGGCGCAGCAAATAAAGGCGCACGTAAATAAAGATCTGCACCTTTGTTGCTCTTCACATATTCCAGAGCATTTGAACTAAATTATCTACGAATGCCTTTATTCGCCGCGCTCAATTGAGGTCGCCCTTTTGAAGCTCGCCTTTTTGTGCGCGCCCTTATTGAATAGAGCCGTACAAGACAGTATTACTGTCACAGAAAATTAAAGACACACAATACACGGCGGCAGCCCACGAAGAACGGTCAGCTCAGCAAGTAAACATCAACAAAAGAAAGGCTGAAAGACAAAGAAAAATACGACCAACAAAAACAATGAGGTCAAAGTCCCTTGCCATTTAATATAGACTGTTCCTACTAATGTTTATGCACTACTGTTCTAGCGCCCGTTATTGTAACGGGCTAAATGACTAGTTGGTATATAACTATTTAAAGAATTGATGACATAAAGAATCATATATAATGTAAAGAACATTAATTTTAAAGCTAATAAGAAGGCAGACAAGCAAAAAACAGGTGGAGGTCCACGCGGTCCAGACCTAACCCCTGTAGAAGAGTTGGCTCTCCAGCAAAATGCCCATCGCCCTGTTTCTGAAGGCATTCCAGGGGGAAGCTCCTCCTCAGAACCAGTGGCAGGATGCAGTGGTCACTTCATTTCAGGTAAAGGATGGTCATTGCATATATTTGTCCTCAATGTGTGCCATAGGTATGTTCCATATAGCCCTCTTTTTTGTTGAGTCAGTTGCAGGGAATGTCATATTTCTAGAATCTGTGTCTGACCAACGAGATATTGACGAAGGTCAAATATTTGATGAAGACACTGTGTCTGATTATTCATCAGGAGGAGAGGTACATTTTCCAAATAATGTTTGATCAAACTCCACTCTGATCAGTCCCATGTGCCCCAATCACATTTGGAAACCCTGGGTAATGAGAATGTTAGGCTGATTGTGAGATTCTTTATGGAATACCTGCAATGGCATGAAACGCCTCTTTTATTGTCTGCACACGCAGGTGTCCAGGAAACACAATGAAAACCCGAAGGAAATGTTTCAGAGCCAAACAGACTTTACGAATTGCATGACAAACTGCACTTTTCGATAGATGTTCTGCATCACCTACAGTATATAAAAAAGTGCCGCTTGCAAGAAACCTCAAAGCAGTGCATACTGTCTGTGTGGTTGTGAGAGCCGAACTTCGCTGAGTTTGACTTCGAATATAAGGTGCTAATAAATCTTTGAGGTACAATATTCCCCCTCGGCTAAAGAGGTATCTTTCGAAAAGAATTTCCGCCGGGAGTAATAAAGGATCTTGCCGATCGCGCAAAACCCTCTCTATATGAAATTCTCTTCGTATAATTTACACACCAATATCAATTGGTCGCTCATTCATGAACGGCAAAGCCATGACTGGATGACTTCCACGCACCGTCACCGACTACGTGTGTAAACTAATCCTTGTTTACGTAAAACAAACCTGCTCCGAGCAGGTTTGAGGATTAGGATGTGTTGCTATGACAACACTTCCAGCAAGAGTTTCGAAAAACTGACAGATCCAGGATCAGGCCAAATCGTCAACAATTACATCCGGCTAAGTGAGTAATCCACGTACGAAAAATACCCCCCAGGTGTAATATGTTCAGTGGATTTAGAACAGCAGGTTATTATCCTAGCAGCAGAATTTTGAATAAGTTGTAAGCGATGAATACGTTTTTGTGGGATGCCAGATAGAATAGCATTTCACTAGGCTACATGTGAGGTGACTCTGGAATTAACCAATACTTCAGTACTGTGTTTTGCGTAAGAACAGGACAAAGTATAGAAATGTTTCGGAGATGGAAGAAGGCAGTCCGAGAAACATTACTTATATGGGAAGAAAAAGAGAGGATACTGTCTAGAATGACGGCAAGACTCTTAACCTGGTGTGGAAATAATTCACAAAGAAAAAGAAACTCCACAAAAATAAAGTTTTGGGGACCGTCCCCGTATATTGTCCAGCGGACAAAAGGATGCAAAAGTGATCAAAAGTACTGGAAAAACTGGAGTAACAGTTGACAACATGGTTGTTACAAAATGGCGTTTATATATGAAATGGATGATGGGAACAGGAACTGGTTGGCAGGAAATTACGATGTAATCAGGAACCGGAAACAGCGTCATTATGGAGGAAGCGGAAGTGATGTCAAACGGAAGTCGCCAGAAGTGACGTTGTGGCGGCCATTTTGAAACCTGGAAATGGCCGTGATTATCTTTCTTCTGTTTTCCTGTTGGGAGAAGAGGTTCAGGTAAGTACCACGTGATAATCCTTCATCTTTGTGATGTTTCACTCACCTTTGGGCTTTTTGACTGCCTCCCAATCACACGTGTGTGACACTGGTAAGGGATGTCTAACTTTTTAATGCCCAATTACTACTCCTCCCGCCCTAACCATTTCCAACGAAAATATGAACGTGCAGAAACTCTTTGAATGCCCCTCGTATGTAATATCAAGAGAAATGTTTCTCAGTTTTGTCAGTAGGTCACACTGCAGACATGAAGAAACACTTTGCTAATGTTTTACAACTGACCAAATGAAGTGTTTGTTGAGGTCGTGTTATATAACAGTAAACAAGTAAGAGACGGGGCCGACTTAATGCATGGGCACACTGGGCAGGTGCCCCATGCTAATTTATGTATGTTGTGACTTGCTGTCAATAAATAAATACTATACTATTCTAAACTATAAATATTTGTTATTGTGTTACAAGTGGACATTGGCATTCTCCTCTGATTTAGTATCACAGTCGCCTTTGCAACCTCATGTGCCTGTATGTGTACGGATTTCACGCACTACATCAAGTAAAAGCGTATATATGTTAACGTCACTTCAACTCAGTTCTAAGCAAAGAAATTTCACAAATGTTTGTGTTGAACACTAGATTCATAATCAATAATTCATAGTAATTTCATACTGTGGCATATCCAACTGTATGGTTTACCAATAGAGTATCATTTATATGTTGACATTTTTGTGTTTTTCCAGGCTCATGTGATATTGTTCAGACGTTTGTGTTGGTTAGTCTTTGCTGTACAGCATGTTTTTTAATGTTTAAACACTGATTTTGTTGGAATGTTTATGTATTGTAAGGTTTCTAAACTCCTTTGGGGCTCTCCCTGATGGGACAACATGCCTGAAGTGCGATTGCTGTATTTGTGGAAGACAGCTTATCAGTTGCAGGGGCAACATGCCAGAAAAACAAATCTGAAAAGATCGTGGCTGCACTATGAGCACCTGCCATCGATGGATGATGCAAGGAACATTATAACTGCAGGGAACAGGATTACTAACCAGCCACTAACCTGGTCATGACCCTGCCTGACTGCTGTGTCTGTGTATAGGTGTGTGGCAGATCCTGCTACAATAAATAACCGTGCTGTTCCTGTTTCAAGCTGAATAAAGTTGGTTTTGCTAAAGTATTGAGACACAGCCTCGTGTTTTGGAGTGCAAGACAGGGACTCACATGTCACAATATCTATGTTTAATTTTACCAGCCATTTACATTTTTATTCCTGTTAACAAACCTTGGACAGGATGTCAGTCCAGGGCTAACACACTCACACACTCACGCACACACACACACACACACACACACACACACACACCTATACCAAGCAGACATTTTAGCCTAATTTAGGATCGCCAGGTCACCCAACATGCATGTCTTTGGAATGTGGGAGGAAACTCACACAGACATGAAGAGAACATGCAAACTCCATGCAGTGAGTACCCATGATGCAAATCCAGGTCTCCTGACTGTGAGGAAGCAGCGCTACCACTGCATCACCCTATTCTAAAATTTTATTAATTAAATCTTGCCATATTAAAAAAAAAACAAAAAAAAAAACAAAAAACTTTAGAACAGATCCTCTAAGACAGAATTAGATTTTTTGGAGACAACATTTTTAAAAATGAAAAAGCACTCCTGAGGCTCAAAGGTTTGCATGGAGGTTAAAAATCAGCAAGAAGACGTGCACAGCTGGTCAACTTTTAAAACTGTTGAATTCCAAAAAAATGATTTTTTTTTTTGCCTTCCTGAAATGACATGGATACTCTGTTTTGTAATATGGGTGTAATCTTAAGACTGGGATCAATACTCGATGACACATTGACGTTACTTGTTAAGTTTTAAGGCCTTTGCTTTCCCGTATGGACTCCTGCCCCATGATTTCCATTTTAAAACACAAGATTAGGTGAGCTATTCTTTAAAATTTATGAAAAATGCTTCAGTTTAGAGCACAATTTGCTGTGGTAAATTACCGCATACCATGATTGTAATAAAATAACCTCAACTTGAGAAATACTGAACTTATCCTTAAATGGCACAGATTCTACATTTTTTTCTGGTTTGGGTGTGTAAAACTGTGGAGTTTTCCCATAAGGATGTATGGACTGTCTCGTGCCTGCCTGTCATATGAATAGATAGATAGATAGATAGATAGATAGATAGATAGATAGATAGATAGATAGATAGATAGATAGATAGATAGATAGATAGATAGATACTTTATTAATCCCAAGGGGAAATTCACAAATAGCTGGAATAGTGGTGGATTAAGCATTGTGCGTCTTCGGAAGGAGCGCTTCGCCAAATCTCACCTCTCGTCGCTCAGGACTACTGGTAAGATTGTTTATTACATTACTTACAGAAAGCTGTTCCTGGGATTATCATCTTT
This sequence comes from Erpetoichthys calabaricus, assembly GCF_900747795.2. Taxonomy (NCBI): domain Eukaryota; kingdom Metazoa; phylum Chordata; class Cladistia; order Polypteriformes; family Polypteridae; genus Erpetoichthys; species Erpetoichthys calabaricus. Next base: position 85,462,353 of record NC_041408.2, read on the forward strand.
CACTTCATACCACTTCTTCTGTTACTGCTGCACTGGGACTGATTCATGGACATTATCATGGGTATATTGTATTATTGTTGTGTGTTGTATTTGTTATCACCAAAGGGGAAGGTTCTCTGATTTTTTGTTGTTGATTTCAATTTAATATATTGTTCATTTATTCAATTGATTTAGTGGATTTGCGTCTTTGTCCATGAGTGAGTGTGGGTCGGGCCGAGGCTGGGTGCGTTCCTGGTGTCCCCACTAAAAACTTAAATAAATCATCGCCCTATCAACAGTGTGAATCTGATTGGCGCCGGACCACTACAATTTAAGGATTATATCAGAGCTAAGAACAATTGTATCTAAGGTTCAAATGGAAATGTTAATGCATGCTTTTATTTTCCCACTTCTTGATTATTGCAATTCTTTATTTACGTGTTTAAGCAAGACATCGCTGCTGCACCTTCAGTCTATTCAGAATGCTGCTTCCATGAGTGTTAAGCAGTTCCAGTAAGTGGTCTCACATTACTTTGAATTTATCTTAGCTTTATTGGCTTCTGGTGGAATTTAGAGTCCATTTTAAAATTTCAGTAATCACCCATAAATCTCTGCGTGGTCAAACACCACAATATATATCAGATTTTTTAAAACATTACACTAACAGTTGCCCACTTAGGTCATCTAACCAGGGCCTTCTTATTGTTCCATGTATTGGGCTTTTTAGTCTTTTGCACAGAAATGGTGGAATAGCCTTCCTTGTGCTTTATGGGCTGCTCATACAATTGATAGATTTTAAAAAACAGTTGAAGAGGCATCTTGTTAAGCTAACATATGGATAGCCATTTTTGTCTCTTCTGTTTTATGTTCATTTGTTTAAATGTTAGTTTAATTTTATTTTTTATTGTTTGTAACTGTGTTTGTTTGTTGATTGTTTTCTATGGTGTACAGCACTTTGTGACTCTGTCTGCGCTTTATGAATAAATAAATTAAAAAAATATATAGATATATGTATGTAATGGTGTATTTATCGAAACCCAGGCACAGGGGATGCACAAACCAGTGTGTTTCTTTGTGCCGGTCCCAAGCCCGGATAAATGGGGAGGGTTACATCAGGAAGGGCATCCGGTGTAAAATTTTGCCAAATCATATATGCGGACAACAATACAAATTTCCATAAAGTTGATCCGCTGTGGCAACCCTTAATGGGAGCAGCCGAAAGAAGAAGAAGAATGGTGTATTTATCGAAGCTGTACAGCACTTTGGTCAACTTCTATTATTTTCATTGTACTCTATAAATAAAATTGACTTGGGCACTAAAGATGCACCACGACTTCAAATGGAGTTATATATTCAAATTTCAGTCCTCCAAAAATTTCAGAATTTCTCGTTCTACTTAAGCTGCATCGACTTCTTACATATTGCATGTCTGCACGTGAACAAAGTACTGAAATAGAAAAGAAGCATGGTGGATGAACGAAAAGAGAGGCCAAGTCAGCTCATTTTCTTTCCTTGCCAGTAATGTTTATTATAGCAAGTGAACCAGACAAGGACAGTGGATACCATTTGGAATTACAAATGCAAATACCAGACTTATGTTAGCAGGAATTAACTATGCTAAATAATAATGAAGCTAATATGTATGTTGCATACATATTGATTAATTAGGCAAATGCACTTATTTGCTCAAGGAAATTGACAAAATAAAAGCTGAGTATTATGGCGAGTAAAGATAATATAGTCTAATCACTGCAGATTCCAAACAAGACAAAAGGCCATCATGAAACAAAGCTAGAAATCTGAATAAATCATTATGATCATTAGGACAAATTATAAATAAAAAGAGAAGCTGAGCTGGCTTGAAGGAATAATTTAGTTTCAAATGTAAGTGGAGATTTTGAAGGGTTGTTCTTCGCATTTCTCTTTGCTCTCTAGTAAGAATGTATAGAGAAATTACCATCCTCGACCTCCTTGGCTTTAACCCCTTGCGTGACCAGGGCTCAGAATTCTATGCAATTACGGTTAACCCCGAGTCACACTGGGGTGACACATAATGACCCGCTTTACATTTTTAAGCCTGAATAACTCTTGGTAGGGTTTTCTGCTGCCATCTAGTGGATGAAATAATATCATGCTGCAAACAATCATGAATATTTCTATGCATTTTGCCACTCTAAGTTAAACTCATCAATAGTTATGAGTTGGGTGGTGCTTCCAACTAAAAACACAATGGCAATTGAAAAGCTGTAAAGGCAGGGTTAGACTGAACTGAAAACGAACCACTGCTCAAAATGAGAGATAGTGATAATGATGTGACTTGGTCATCAGACACTGACGCAGAAAGTGAAACTGTATGATCAAACCACTGTGATAGGCCTGCTGAATTCAGTCGCGTGAAGCTTCAGTGTGGTGTGATATAATTTTCAGTCTGTCACATTTTTCTGTTAAGTTTTTTTTTATTAAATCAAACAGTGCAGATCGAGAAATAACAGAGTTATAGTTGAAAATAATTAAGTGGCACGGTTTTGTGTCCCACGGTGTAGTGTGTTGCTCATTAAATCAGTCAACAACAGACCAGCAACAGTCAGTCTCCCGGCTCCCACTAAGACTGAGCACAGTGGACTGGGAGGTGTCTGCACTCTGCAGCTCATGGATGCCGGGATGGGGCAGAGTTCATTGACGTCTGTGCTGTTGACAGCTTTGAACAGCAACTTGAAACTTCAATGCGTCAGTCTGTTGCATCCGCATTATCTGTGCTAAGAAACTTGCCATCACAGAATGATGACAAGAAACTGGATGCATCAGTAAAAGCCGAAATGGTGGTGTTTCAGAGCAACGGCAAGCGTGGGCATTGTTTAGAACAAGTGTATCAGTATCTGATGACTGTGCCGCCTACTTCAGTGGAGGCAGAGTGTGCTTTCTCAGCGGCTGGCGTACTCTGCACGAAGGTGCGCTCTCGCCTGGACGACTGCACGCTGGACATGTTGTGCTTTCTATGCTCTTATTACTGCAACTAACTAGATACATGTACTTATATTACAGCATGAACTGCTTGTAGATAAGGTTAGTCTTTTTTTGGTGTCCACATATTGCAGTAGTTTTATTAAAAATAAGTGGTGGTCGTCTTAAAACCATTCCCTTGTGAGATGCCCGTGCACTGTGTCATCCCCAGGAGCCCAGGATTCCCGGGAATGACACACGGGATTCCCGAATTCCCAGGAATGGATTCCCTAACTGTGACGCTCCGAGACCGACATTGCCCACCCCTGATCTAGCACATGCTTTAAAGTTACAGGTGACCCATGAAACCCAATGGGAACATCATAGAGTTCCCATGTTCAGAACAGGTCCTGAATATCATATTTCCTTTTGAGGACTTTTTCAGAAAGAATTTGCCAACTTTTATTCATACCAGTATTTGCTAAGAAACAGAATCTCAAAAGCATTCAATTAAGTTCATCTACCTGAGGCACAGGACTGGGGTGAACTTTCAAGTGCCAGTGTGGGAAAACAGCTGTGAGAGGAACAATATGCCACAATAATTAAAGGATGCCTGGCCCTTTGATTAGAAATTGGTGATTCGGGAGTGCAGGTTACCAGGGGGCTGTCAGAGGGATCTGCCTGTAAAGTTCATCTAATGTAAGGTGCACAGCTTCTTTTGAATTCGGAGCACCTTCATAAAAAAAAAAATGAACTCAAACTGACTGCCTCTTCTTCTTTATGACAAGAGGTTATGTGAAATTGCAATGCCGACTTTCAATCACTGCATTGTTCAAAAAAGAACGTGAAGCATATCATTATATTGAGTGTCACCAGTTTATGGGTGGGTATTTATGCTGGAATATCTGGTCTCCTTTTTTAAATAGACCCACATGACTGTATAACACTTTGTTCAGCTTGCATTTTTTTTAAAGACCTGTCCACCCACACCTGACTGCTGTTCAGTTCTTGATGTTCTAGCAAGACCTATTTTTAGTCTCATCGATAGTTCATTAATGAGTGGCACAGTTCCTGATGCACTAAAATTTTATGCTTTCTCTCTTAAATATCTGAAAAAATAAATAATCAGCTTTAGTTTCAGCTTACACATCACCATTTATGAGAGAAGTTCCCGTCTGGGTTTCACCCTGGTCACTATACAGAAACGACACTGAGCCATGTTGTAAATGACATTCTGATATAACCCGAAGAAGAAAATTTCACAGCAATTATGTTGGTAGATTTAAGTGCAGTGTCTGACACCATCCATTCTATTTGATTACATACAGTAGACTGAAAACTACATTAGGCACTGTCCTTGCCTGGTTTAGTTTTTATTTATCAAATCTATTTCAGTACTGGCAGAAATGTGCAGACACTAGAGTTCTGTAATTATACTCAGAAGTTAAACATGATGCCCCGCAAGGCTCAGTACTCGGACCTTTACTGTTTTCATTTTACACGAATCCATTGGGAATTATCAGACATCACATTAATGTTTGCTTGTATGCAGATGACACCCAACTATACCTTCAATTTAGACTAAATGATGTTTCTCTGACAGTATCCTTAATTTATTGCATCAGTGAGTTAAAGGAGAGAATGGATGAGATCTACTTTTCTACAGAAAAAAAACATGTTATTTACTGGAGGGAATAATGCAAACTGCAACAATATTCTGTCACTCTAATTCAGTTGGAATCAACACTGGTTTTACGGGATCAGTATGCAATTTAGGCATTTTCTTTGATGCTAGCATGTCTTTTAAAACAAACATTACAAAACTGTCTAAAGCATGTTCTTTCAATCGTAAAATTCTCTAAATATGTAGGATACTGAAAAATCAATGCATGCCTTTACTTCTAGTAGAACTGACTACTGCAATGTGCTATTCACTGGCTGTTCAATTTGTTCTTTATGTAGCTTTAAGTTAATTCAAAAAGGTGCTGAAAGAATTATTACAAGAACTACAAAGGATGAACACATAACTCCAGTTCTTAACTCCTTACTCTAGCTCCCAGTTAAACTTAGAGCAGATTTCAGAATCCTCATTTGAACACTTAAATGGCTAAGATGCTGCTTACATCTCTAAACATTATTATTTATAAACCAAAGCATAGATAAATATATATGAAAGGCACTATATGATAGATAGATAGATAGATAGTGCCTTTTATATCTATCTATCTATCTATCTATCTATCTATCTATCTATCTATCTATCTATCTATCTATCTATGTAATAGATAGATAGATGTGTATTTTTACAGAGGCTCTTTAAATAAATATATTAAAAAAACACAAAAAAAAACAAATAAACATACATACACAATTTGGTCTGAACACAGAGCAGAATGATTAAAAAAATCAGTAAATTCAAAAGAAAGAAACATTCCGACATCACTGGCACAGTCCCAGTGAGGCGCTGTATAGGCATATTGCTATTGGTATAAAGGAAGCCCCCATAGTGTTTCTTGAGCCACTTCTGCTGAATAATTCATTGGTTAAAAGTCATCAGGTTTGGTGTGTCAGAGAGAGAAGGTGCAGAATTGATCATAATGGCACTCAGGTTTGTTTTAATTCTCTCTCTTCGTTATGACCTCCAGGGTGTCCAGAGTGTGTCTGATAACTGAGCCTGTTAACAATTAGCTTTTTAATAATGGGTTGGCCTCTCTTGACATGATGTTACCAACAACGCAAACCATGGCAAAGAAAATCATACTGGCCGTCAGAGAATTGTAGAAGATGTGAAGGATGTCACTTCCTGTATAAAAGTAGCCTGCTCTGCCCTTTCTTCTATAGTTCCTCTGTGTCTCGAGACCAGTCCTTCCTTTAATTGATGTGAACCTCCAAGTACTTGTAGGAATGGACAACCTCTACGTCCACTTCCTGAGTCGTGACTAAACATAGAGGCTGTTTGGTGCAGTGAAATTCAGTCAGCAATTCCTTGGTTTTGCTAATGTTTACGTGCACCGAGAAACAAAGCTCTCCCCCCGACTCCTCTCCACTGTCTCATCTCCCTTATCAATACACATCATAAGTGTAGAATCCTCTGAGAATCTCTGCAAGTGACATGACCTGCTGTTATATTTATAGTCAGAGATGTGCAGAGTGACAAGAAGAGGAGACAGGCCTGTTCCTTGTGGTGCTCCAGTGTTGCTCACACAATCCTTGAGTCTCACACACTGTGGTCTGCCTGACAGATAGTCCATCATCCAGGACACCACAGTCTCATCCACCTCCATATCACTGAGCTTCCCCCTTAACAGGGATGGCTGGATGGTACTGAAGGCATTGGAGAAATCAAAAACCATCATCCTCACCGTGCTGCCAGCTTTGTCCAGCCTTGTAGAGCAGAGAGGTCATTGCATCCTTCACGCCAATAAACAAACAGCAGTGGGTCCAGGTGGTCTAACACAAGGGGTATCATACAGTTTATATCAAACTGCATTTTCCACGTGTTCACCCAGTTCTGAAGCTTGTCCAAGACTTCTTAAAATATCCTTGTTGCCTTATTAGTGTCTGTACCATTTTAGGACCATCTGCAAATCTCCCATGTTTACTAACTGGACCAAAAATCCTCCAGTATATCACTAAATGAACTGAACTGTACAATTCATATACTTACTTTGGGAGAGAATTTCTTGATCACAGAGAGCAAGTAAATGTCTGCACTCATTTGACCCATGCATTGCATAACAATGACACAGAGCTATGCCCGCTTAGATTAACAAAAGTTCTTGATGATGTTGTTGTCACCGTTCTATATAAAATACAGAGTGGCTGATGAAAATGTGCCAGCGCATATCAAGCACATTGAGCATGCTGAAATAGAGAGAGGAAGACTGTAAAAAAAAAAAAAGAAGTAAATTAGCGTTGCTTGAGACCTCAGACTGATAGAACTCCCAATCTTTCATTTGTCACTGGTTTTTATTCGAGCACAAATGGAAGGTAAACATAACAGATTCCTCACAGCAATGAGAGTGACTGCCAGTCTCAGAATACGCTGCGCCAATCCCAGTTTGCAATACGTGACTCCTCTGTAGTATCCCATTAGTGTTGTTCTCTTCAAAGCCCTTTTTGTGAATGACGACGGCCATTAGGTAAATACAGCTCACCTCTCAATGTGTTTACTTTTACCAGTATGCATTATTTAATATCTTCTATACTTGGCTCCTATGACGCAGAACGCTGGAACAGTAGCTTTTAGACTGATGTGTTTATAGATGTGACAAAAACAGTAGCAAATGAAGCATTTAAATCATCCCTGGAGCAAAGACATCACTTTCCACAAAGTGCATGCAAAGGTTTCCAATGTTAGGCCATTTGCTGTGTGAATTTATCTATGAAATGGATTTTTTTTAAAGAATTAAACTTGAGTGACAGCATGTATGGAAACTAAAACATCAAAATGAAAAATTAATAGTTTGAAAATCCTGAAGCTTTGGGCAACGAAAATAACACAGCATGGTTATTAAAAAAAATAAATAAATATTTTAAGCATTCATTGAATTTACTTTACCTGCCCATTAGAAAATAACCTCAGTGTGCTCTATGTTTGGAATTGACGTAACAAGAAATGGACTAAATATTTTATCACGTACCAACAGAACTGCTTAGTATGACACGGTTGACAGCTGCCTGTTTGCTTTGATCGAGCACCGCTTTGTTAGTAAATCTACCAAGTTCTTTGATAGTGGGGGCACAGTGGTGCACTGGTTGACTCACAGATCCAGCATTTGGGGTTTGAAGTTCATAGCACGTCACCCTTCATGTCGAGTTCGCCTGTCCCTGTCTTGTCCCTTTGTGTTTTAATTTGGGTGATTCACTTGTCCTCCCTCATAACCAATACCTGAATTTTAGGTTAATCATCAGCTCTAAGTTGTCCCCATGAAGACGGGTGTGTGGAGGGTCTGTTCCCACGTCATGTTCAGTGCTGTCAGGCCCTTCTCAACCCCAGCTGTAGCGTCTCTGGATCTGGACTAAGAGAAATGTGCTCCTTAAGGTGGTGGCGGACTGTTAGAGGGGGCCGGAATACCCAGAGAAGATAATGTGGCAAACGTTTAGGGTCCATGCCCAGCCGGGACACCCCTAGACTGGAAGGTCTGGGGGAGAGAGACTATCCATACCATTACCTCCCCTGGAGAGATAGAGGGCAGCCCCACTGGTGTGCAGCTGTGCCATGGGTTTGGTTCTAGCACCCTCTCCAACCCCTCCTCCCCCGGGTCTCGCCCCCCCCTTACCGCATCAATCAATACCCCGCTATCAGTCTTCCATGCTGTGCTCCGCCCTCCCTCAATCGGACCTAACAGTCACTTAAAACAAAAAAGGCTTCAACTTGGCTGGGATGCTACAATACTTTCAAATTTTACTGCTTTCATATTCTGTACCTTTCTCTGCATGTGTATCGCGCCATCGTTTGTTTGAGCCTTTCGAATTCCACTACTTTCATAATGTCTTATCTGCCTTTTTTTCTCTCCAATGCTTTTGGGTTTCTTTTCTCCGCGCTGCTCTTTCTTCATTGTCTTAGTCGTTGACGTTTCATCTAGAACGTATTGTCCATATACACTTTATATGTGCTGAGAGCACAGGATCTGTGTGTGCTACGTGTCTTTACACGACTGAGTGTTTTGCTGGCCGTACTCTTATTTGTAAGTAGGGCATGTCTTGCAAGAATCTCATGTTCCACGTCCCCGCGAGACGGCCCTGGGACAATCTCTTGGCACCAAGTCTCATGTTTACGGTCTCCGTGGCCAATCTCTTTTATCTCGCGGGTCTTTTAAGTGTCTTCCGAGAACTTCTGAGAAGTTCATGTCTCGTCTCCCTGCTTTTCCTTTCCAGGATTTTTTTTTATAATAGAGAGATAACAGGCCTGAGCTTTTCCAGTTTAATTCATGCAGTGCTTTTGCTTAATCTTCTTATATAATACGCTACCGTGGCTGTCCTTTTGTCTGTCCAGGATTTTAAATCACCTGTAGCTCGCAAAGTGTTTGACGAATTGACCTGAAATTTGGTACACATACAGTATACTACACTTTCGGGGTGATGATTGACCTCCAAGGTTATTCTATACATCCATCCATCCATTTTCTAACCCGCTGAATCCGAACACAGGGTCACGGGGGTCTGCTGGAGCCAATCCCAGCCAACACAGGGCACAAGGCAGGAAACAATCCTGGGCAGGGTGCCAACCCACCGCAGGACACACACAAACACACCCACCACACACTAGGGCCAATTTAGAATCGCCAGTCCACCTAACCTGCATGTCTTTGGACTGTGGGAGGAAACCGGAGCGCCCGGAGGAAACCCACGCAGACACGGGGAGAACATGCAAACTCCACGCAGTGAGGACCAGGGAAGTGAACCCGGGTCTCCTAACTGCGTGGCAGCAGCGCTACCACTGCGCCACCATGCCGCCCAAGGTTATTCCTCTTTTTATTTTTATTTTATTTTATTGTAGAATCAACTCTCGGCAGCGGCCAGCAGGGTTAGGTTTAGGGTCTCATTCCCGATCACCTTTGTCATCACTTCCCCTAACTCTTCATACCTGAAATCATTCTTGAGCAAATTGAAGACTTAAGTGCCAGCTTAAGTGAAAAATGAAGGAAAACGTACTAAGTAATAGCAAAACAAACAGTGACTTTTTAACGTAAAAAGATGCCGACAAAAGAAGAGAAGAAGCGGGCCGCTAGGGTGGAGAAAAGAAGATCTGCTCAGGAAGGAGCAAGCGCATCAACCTCAGGGCAAACGAATAGAATGAAAACTATAAGTCAGGTGTATTCACTGCATTTTATCGTGCGGTGCTCCATTACAGGTAAAATATAATACTTATTTCTTTTATGCGCTCATGATTCATTTTGAATATATATATATTAATCAACAGTAAGATAAATACTTCCCTCTCTACTCTACATTCTAAAAATGAAGAATTAAAATCAACCTCATTTGGAAATCAAAACCTTACACGTTTTCACTCTGCTAGAAGTTGTATTATGCCCATTCTACCTGTCAAATAATCAGTAAAATAAAAGGGAGAAATTCTTAGTAAACACAAAACAATGGCTGTCAGGCAAACAATATTAATATTTAGCTGTGGATGCTCTGGCTACCTGCTGCCAGAAGGCACTGACTAGAGGGCATTTCCAAAACGTATGCACAAAGGTGTCGGGAGACTACAAAGGACAGAGATGACATACGCTACAAAATGCATGGAAAATGAGATGCAAAACACGTACATGAAGTAAATAAGTATTTTGTAAACTACTGTGTATAAAAGCAAAAAACGAAACCCTTTGTATTGCCTGATCTGATTTCTTTTCAAGTGACCGATTGTGCATAGTAACAATCTGCCCTGCCTCACCCACTGAGATGAAGACTGGACTCCTTCAGTTCTGTGTCTCTTTGGAGAATCCTTGGGTACCGCTGGATTGACTTTGTGTTGCTCATGGAGTCCCAAATGAGGCACATTACCCTCATTGTGAGGGAGCGACAGTTACGGCACTACGGCCATGTGGCACCATTACCCAAGGGTAATTCGGCTCACAGGATACTCATTGTTGTGGAACCAAGCCAAGGGGACACACACATAACACCTGGCTTTGGGATATAGATGGTCATTTCTGGGGATTGGGAATGAACTGCGTGTATACCTGGGGGGTTGCCAACCAGGATTCCCATCTCTTTCATAATAAGGTGGGTCCCGCAACGCTCCTCATCCTGACCTGACTTCACCCACTCAGGACTGCCTTGAAGCCTAATGAGGCTACCAACTAAAGATGCCAACCATACCACCTGCACATCAGGACAGATGATCCAACTGAACGCATATCTGGGCCCTCATCAGTACTTGGATTGAAGACCAATGAGGAAAAACATGGGATGCTGCTGGAAGACCTATTGGTGAGGCTAGCAGGGGGCACTTAGCCTGTGGTCTGTGTAAGATTCACAATGCCCCAGTTCAGCAATGGGGACAGTTTGAATGAGATTTACAACCAATGTACTGAGTCTCGGTGGTCATAAGGTTTTTCAGGTCTTTCTTTTCCAGTCAGGACCCATTACTAATGACTATTTTAAAATGGATAGAATGAGAAGTCAAGCAAAATACAGTCGACCCTTGATATAAAACCGGCCTGACATGCGAACAACTTGATTTACGACCAAAATTTTTGTTTTGATTTACGACCAACATCTTGCATTACGACCTGAATGCGGTCACGTGTATCCGCTTGTGCGATTGTAAACAAACAGCCGAAAGTGTTCGTAAGCATCAGTCGGAGTCCAGATACACGTGTTTGTGGACGTAATTTCGGTCAGTGCAGTGATTTATATAATTTTTTTCGATAATTGCTAAGGAAGGAAGAGAAGGTAGCGAAGGTAAAGAAAGTGATCACAATCGAAACGAAGAAGGAAATTGTTGCGGAAATATGAGAGTGGTATTTGTGTGACCGATCTCACTAATATGTACAGCATGTCGAAATCCACCATCTCAAAAATTTTACAAAGAAAAGATTTGTATAAGGAGGCTCCTTCCAAACAATAACCACCTTCCATTTCATTCTCCTCCTCCTCCCTTCCAAGTCAAATTAAATGGTGAGTACAGTATGAAATTGTTGTTTCTGGTAGGCTAGGCACTTTTTATAACTTTTTGGTTAGTACATTAGAAAAATTATTGGTGTTTTGCTAAATTTTATGCAAATTATACAACCCTTTTTTATTATGAAAAGGTTAAGTAAGTGTTGCTGTGGGAGGTTCGGAACGCATTATGGGTATTTCCATTATTTCTTATGGGAAAAATAGTCTTGACTTACAACCAACTTGAGTTACAACCAGGCCTTGCGAACGAATTGAGTTCGTAAGTCAAGGGTCCACTGTATCACCTTTTATTGGCTAACTAAAAAGATTATAATATGCGAGCTTTCGAGGCAACTCAGGCCCCTTCTTCAGGCAAAATGTAATTATCTGAATCACCTGAAGAAGCAGGTTGTTGTCCCTGCACCACAAGACGAGGTCCTCCACAACCTTCCTGTACTCTGACTTGTCTCTATTATTAAAGGAGCCAATTTTGGTGGAGTCATCTAAAAATTTTTGTAGATGGCAATGTGGTATAGCGGGTCCACAGCTCATGTCAAAAGGGCCAGTTTTTAAAATAAATAATCGCCGCACTCGCGGCTTTAGCGAGGGGGCGTGGTGGTGTGTGGCTGAGCGGTTCTCGGGGAATTCGTGATGCGGGCGATTCTCACTTAAGTGCACAGGTGAGGAGTTGCCTGCATCCGTAATTGTTCCCCGGGAGCTGCTGATCGCCACAGCTGATCCACGTCCCCGTGATAAATAGAAGCGCGAGGCGGCTAGTAGAGAGGGAAAAAAAAGAAAAGAGAGAGACGGAGGTTAAGGAGAAGAAGGCGGTAGGAAGTAGCGAGGAGAAAGCCGGTGTGTGAGTGAGAGGGATAGAGAGAGAGCGAGCGAGCGCTCGCAGGCAGCTGGACAGTGAGCCCTAGCGGGGTGCTTAGCCGACACCTAGGACAGTCGATTGAGGTCGCTCCCGCTGAGCATTCTTTGAGGAGCGGGAGTGACCAGAAGAAGGATGGCTCGCTGCAGAAGATAGCGGGAGTCGGGAGGCTTGGAAGGTGGATTCCCCAACGTGAGTGTCCTGGCCGTTGGGGGAAGCCAAGTCTCGGTCTGGAGAGTGCTAAACCGAAGCCAGGGATCGGGAAGCCTCCAGATCAGAATGGAGAGAGAAGGTTAGCTGCAGGTAGGGCGATTCTCCTGTTGCGAAGCCCGATGGGAGAAGCAGGGGAGCCGCCAGGTAAAAAGAAGGCACCAGGCTTTGCTTTTAAAGAGATGTTGTTTTAACCTCGTTTTATCTTATCTCCACTTTTCACCTCTGTTTTTACTGGAGTATTTATTTATTTTATAATACACTTATTTTGTTGTTGCTGTTTTTAATAAAAGTACTTGGCACTTTTACACCATCCCCTTGTTTCATTGTTATGCCCCACTGCCAAGCTCATCGGTGACATTACCGACGGTGTCGTGTTCAGGGCTCCCGGAAGGATGATGGGAGCGTGGAACAAACCTGCATCGTTACAGGCAAGCACTGGTGTTGTGCTGGAAGAATGTTGTGTGGAGGCTAAACAGGAAGGTAGACGGGACAGTTCAACCTGATCCTTGAACTTTAACTCTTTGAGGGCTGAATATTTTTTCCAAAAAACTCAGTTTTGTGAAAAGCACACAAAGCAATGGTTTCACACGTAAGTCAACATAAAATGTCTGTTGCTATGTGCTGTGGCTGCTGTTGGTGCATGTTCATCATCTCTGGCAGCAGTGGCTGCGTAGGGGCACCCCGATAGTCAGTAGGACTGCACGGTGGGCCAGCTGCCTGGCTGTCTTCGCACAGCAGGTGGGTGGCAGTGGTGGTCGCAGTGTGACGCACTCTGGTTTGTACCTCTTGTCATCATAACTGGTGGTCCTCCCAGGCAAATCAGGCATCAGCTACACAAAAGTGTTCACCACCACAATCACCTAGGGACCAATCAGATGATGCTGGTACCTCACTTTCGTTTTTGATATCCATCTCCAGAACACTTGCATCAAACTCAGAGTCCAACAAGTCAGAGTCCTATTCAATGAAATTACGCAAAATGTCCATGGAGTATTATGCTTTGCACATTCACTTTGGTCTTTCGCCAGATGTTAGTGCCATTTCAGAGGTTGTTTGCTCTTCGCTACTCATGCACGCGTAGGGAATCAAGGTCAAATCAACAAAGCTATATAACTTTCCTTCTAGCAAAGACAGTCGAACTAAAACATAAGGGTGCGTTTTGTTGCAGTTTACAGCTGATTACCGTTCTCTACTCCTGAATTTTGACAAAAGTCGACATCAGCCCTGAAAGAGTTAATCACAGTGAATAACAAATAATTTTCTACCTGATAAATAAGACTGAAACCAGTTTAAGACACTGCTGGAGAGACCCACCCATTGCCTAAGGCGATTTATTAGAATATTGTAGTCTATGGTGTCCAATGCTGTGCTCAGGTCTTTGAGAAGAAGAACAGATACTTGACCTGTGTGTCTGCATTAACCCACAAGTCATTTAATAAATTAAAGAAACTGCATTGGTTAAAGTAATTTGTTCTACAATCTGACTGAAACAAGAATAGAATGTTTATTTAAATAGTCATTGAATTGCTGAAAATCTGATTTTTCTAGAATTTTACTTAAAATAAGATTAGAAATAGGACTAAAGATTTCAAAGATAGACCACTGCAGTCTTTAGACGACTTGATAATTGGAGAAAAGACAAAATAAGGGTTTTCTCAGAAAGAGAGGACAACGATAAAGAGTTGGGGTGCAACGCAATTATTGCGGAGTCATCTCTACAGACACGAGTTCAAAACAGTACTGTCCCAAGATGGCGGAGCTTCTGCACTTGCTTCTGAGCAAGTGCAGGGTAAGGGCCTTGCTCAAGGGCCCAGCAGAATAGAATCTCTTGTGGCAGTAATGGGGATTCAAACCGGCAATCTTACAGATACCAGCACAGATCCTTAGCCTCAGAGCCACCACCACTCCACCCCAATTTTTAGGTCCTTCAGACAGGAAGAGGTGGGTTCAGGTGGACGTACACCGGAAGTGACATCAGAGGTGTTCTAGCAGTTAATCAGCTGGTCTGCAGCGGGAGGAAGAGAGAGAGGCATTAGGACATGGTGCACACCTCTGGGACATTGGTAGAGTTGCAGTCACTAGGGCTCTTCAGTTCCACCGAAAGTACTCCCGGGAGCAGGATAAAAGAAGCCCACTGCCACATGCTCCGAGAGCCAGAGTCGTGAGGAAGAGTGATGAGGCTTGCTGGAGGATGAGTGGAGAGAGAGAGAGAGAGAGAGAGAGAGACTGAGACTGAGAGAAGAAAAAGGCATTACTATGTGCTGTTTGTAGTGTGCTTACTGTGTGGGAAACCTTGGAAGCGTTTCCCACAGTAAAATAAAGCCTGTATGTGTTGAAGAACTTGTGTCTGTGTCTGACTGTGTCGAGTTTGGGGAGCTGGTGCAGGCTACAGATACATTTATGTTCTTTTATGTTCTTTTCTGCTGCACACTCCTTTCATTTTCCCTGTACCTTCAAATCAGACCCCAGAGGATACTCAGCAGGCTCACGTGGTTGATAATATTCATGAAAAATGATAAAAAGCATACAAGCATACAGTCACATGGCCCCTTCACAGAAGTACTGCTCTTCTGTCGTCAAATTTTTTACATCAGTAATCCTTTTTATTTACCCTATGAATATTTTATCAAATTCTTTCCTCATTCAGTCTCAAATATTTTGCCAAATGTTAGGTCATCCCTGTCAAATTGCTTATTAATAGTCTTTTCTAGAACATTTCATTTGTTGCTCCTACCCTCATCCCGCAGTCTACCATATGTTCATTTCATGTTAAAAAGAACTTTTTCACTTTTTGATTACATCTTTGTGTTTCTTAGCTTATTAACTCCTTATTATAATCAGCAAACAGTTTTTGAGCTCACTAAGTAACAGTTTTCTTATACTGAGCATGCCTGGTTGATTAACTAAGATATATCACTTAATAACTTTTAATTGCATAACTCAACACTAAGCCAGGAAGGAAAGCTTTTAAATAAAATCTCTTAACGCTGTTGTTGTTTCGCATGCTTTGTCAAAGTAAATTCACTTCCATAAATTAAGAAAGTCTTCATCCAAGTCTCAATTCTTTTTTTTTTCTGTTTGGTAATTATTAAATATTTGATCTGTTGCTCCAAACTTCCAAATAATATTCCTTGGACTTTGAGCATCGCCAATTCATGTCTGATCTGATTCAGTTTTTAAACAAAGCCTGGTTGGCTGAGACGGGAGTTCTCCTTTGACAAAATGTAATTGATTGACATCTCTGAAAATTTTCAAGCAACCTTATAGCCATTACAGGTGTGAATACAAAAACGTATTCTGTATATTCTACACAGTGTCTATAAAACTGTGAATTTCCCCTTGGGATTAATAAAGTATCTATCTATCTATCTAAAAAGTATTAACTGCATTGGAAGTTTTCACATTTTATTATTATATGTTACTTGTCTCCGAACAGACATGCCCCAGTAGAGGCAATAGCTGAATAACTGAGAAGGATCTGGCTGCAGATCTTTAGCGGCAGGCCCTCCTGTAGCTACTTTAGCAATAGGATACTGTGATGTCATTTAGGGGTCTGTGGCCAAAAAAAGATAATTATCCGGCGGCAGGCCTATACTGGCAATACCTCTTGTGGCTTCTTTAGTCATAGGACCTTGTGATGTCATTAAGGGGCATGAGGCTAAAAGTGATAGAGACATAGGTAATGGCTGAATAATAGAGAAGGGTCTGAGTACAGCTGTATGGTGGCAGGCCCAACCTCTCGCTCCTTTAGCCACAGGATACTGTGAAGTCAATCCAAGGTCTGTGACTAAAACAGAGAAGGGTTCAGCAGCAGACCTATAGCAGCAGGCCCCCTGTGGCTCCTTTAGTCACAGGACCTTGTGATGTCATTAAGGGGTATGTGGCTAAAGATGATAATGACATAGGTAATAGGTGAATAATAGAGAAGGGTCTGGGTTACAGCTCTTTAGTGGCAGGCCCACCTGTGGCTCCTTTAGCCACAAGATACTGCAAAGTCAAACCGGGGTCTGTGACTAAAACAGAGAAGGGTTCAGCAGCAGGCCTATAGTGGCAGGCCCCACTGTGGCTCCTTTAGTCATAGAAACCCGTGACGTCATTCAGGGGTCTGTGGCTAAAACTGAGAAAGGTCCAGCTGCAGGCCTATAGTGGCAGGCCCCCCTGTGGATGCTTTAGTCATAGGACCCTGTGATGTCATTAAGGGTTATGTGGCTAAAGGTGATAGTGGCATAGGTAATGGCTGAATGATAGAGAAGGATCTGGGTACAGCTCTTTAGTGGCAGGCCCTGCGAAGTCAGTCTGGGGTCTGTGGCTAAAAGAGAGGGGTCCAGTTGCAGGCCTATAGTGGCAGGCCCCACTGTGGCTCCTTTAGTCATAGAACCCCATGACGTCATTTAGAGGCCTGTGGCAAAATGGAGAACGGTCTAGCTGCAGACCTATAGTGGCAGGCCCCCCTGTGGCTGCTTTAGTCATAGGACCATGTGATGTCATTAAGGGGTATGTGGCTAAAGGTGATAGTGGCATAGGTAATGGCTGAATGATAGAGAAGGGTCTGGGTACAGCTCTTTAGTTGCATGCCCTGTGAAGTCAATCCGGGGTCTGTGGCTAAAACAGAGAAGGGTCCAGCTGCAGGCCTATAGTGGCAGGCCCCACCATGGCTCCTTTACTCATAGAACCACATGACGTCATTTAGAGGCCTGTGGCAAAATGGAGAATGGTCTAGCTGCAGACCTATAGTGGCAGCCCCCCCTGTGGCTGCTTTAGTCATAGGACCCTGTGACATCATTAATGAGCATGTGGCTAAAGATGATAATGACATAGGTAATGGCTGAATAATAGAGAAGGGTCCATTTGCAGACCTTTATCGGCAGGCCCCCTTGGTGCTCCTTTAGCCACAGAGCTCTGTGGCTTCATTAAAGGGGAATGTGGCTAAAGGTGATAGTGACATAGGTAATGGCTGAATAAAAGAAAAGGTTCCGACTCCAGATCTTTAGTGGCAGGCCCCCCTGTGGCTCCTTTAGTCACAGGATACTGTGATGTCCTTCAGGGCCCTGTGGCTAAAGGTGATAGTAACATAGGTAATGGCTCAATAACAGAGAAGGGTCCGTCTGCAAACCTACAGAGACAGGCCCCCTTTGTGGCTCCTTTAGTCATAGAACCCTGTGATGTCATTCAGGGACCTGTGGCTTAAATAGAGAATGGTCCAGATGTAGATCTTTATCGGCAGGCCCCCTTGGTGCTCCTTTAGCCACAGAGCCCTGTGGTGTCATTCTGGAGCCACTGACGTAGGTAACGGCTGAATAATAGAAAAGGGTCAGGCTGCAGACCTTAAACGGCAGGCATTCCCGTGGTTCCTTTAGCCATAGGACCCTATGACATCATTCAGGGGCCTGTGGCTGAAGGTAATTGTGACATTCACCTTCTGTTAGAAATGTAAGTGACGTTGATATTCAGTGCCATTCATTTTTGAATGTTTCTTCGCCTGATCTTTAGCAAAATGCGTTTGTGCCATTATTTTTTATTATTCAATTTCGATACATTTGCATGTTCTCCCCGTGTCTGCTTGGGTTTCCTCCGGGCGCTCCGGTTTCCTCCCACAGTCCAAAGACATGCAGGTTAGGTGCATTGGTGATTCTAAATTGTCCCTTGTGCGTGTGCTTGGGGTGTGTATGTGCCCTGCGGTGGGCTGGCGCCCTGCCCGGGGTTTGTTTCCTACCTTGCGCCCTGTGTTGGCTGGGATTGGCTCCAGCAGACCCCCGTGACCCTGTAGTTAGGATATAGCGTGTTGGATGATGGATGGATGGATGGATGGATGGATTTCGATGCAGAATTTGCCGATCTTATGTGAACCCCCAGGTACTTGTAGCTCTGCACCACTTCCACATCCTCCCCCTGAAAGGCAAGTGGTCTCAGAGGCTCCTTGGTATGCCGGAAATCCACCACCGGCTCTTTTGCCTCGCTGATATTGAGTTGCAGGTTGTTTTCCCTGCACCACAAGAAGAAGTTCTCCTTAATCTTCCTGTACTCTGACTTATCTCCATTATTAATGCAGCCCATGATGGACGAGTCATCTGAGAACTTCTGTAGATCTCACGTGCTGGTATTGTACTGGTAGTCTGTTGTGTAGAAGGGTGAACAGGAAGGGAGGCGGGACAGTTTAACCTGAGGTGCTGCAGTATTACACAGCACCAATACTCACAAACTGCTGTCTGTTGGTCAGGTAGTCCATGATGCAGGAGATTATGGAGGCATCAAAATGCAAAGCCCTGAGCTTTCCTCCCTGTCAATGAAGCAGAATGGTGTTAAAGGCACTGGCAAAATCTAAAGCACATGATCCTGACTGTGGTGTCGACTTTGTCCAAGCAGAAGTAGGCTCTGTGGAGCATGGAGATGAAAGCATCAAGGGACATACAGTAAAGATGTTCCATGCAAACTTAATATCAGAGAGAAAATACGGACAGCAGCTTGACAAATAATAAAGGCCACACATTAATAGCACAGAATAAAGCCGGGACTTTGTATTTAGCTTTGAAAATAAAAGCTGCTCAGTTCCAAAAAAAACTACAGGAGATCATATCCCGGATAATTTTAGTATCAAACAGACAAAAATGTTTGACCGAACATAGTCCAAAATAAAACAAGTAATTAAGGGAGCAAAAAAAAGTTTAAAGGAACCCAGTTTTAAAGCTGAGGAAAAAAGATATTGAAGCAGTCAGCTTTTAATCTTAGCCAAGAGGGAAAAGCGCTGGATTACAGCCAGATGGAGCCGAGACAAATCACAAAAGCCCAATTATAACAGTGGAAACCAGGGAGTGACAAACCAGCATCTGCTTTATGTCTAATGACAGCAGAATATTGAAAATGCGGCATCTTGCTTTTCTAAATAAATTCAGAAATTAAGTAGCTTAAGTCTGAACAAAAGAACAGGGGGAGGATGGCAGAATTCAGGACTCTTCAGCTAATGAATTTACCTCAATGAAATCTTTTAATTTTAATTTTAGAGGGATGGGTGGGCACAACAGAAAAAAAAAAGATACTGTGGGGTCGTAATTAGTAACATTCCTGGTTATTACGGAATATCTGTTGGTCAGAGCAATCTAAGCCAGTTTCTAAGAAACTAAAATATCAGCTATTGAAGAAAAATGAAAAGACCGCTAAATTGGGTTGATGAATACCGTATATTAATGAATATACGTATTGTGTCTTTTACATAAACAGAACATCAGGTTAAAGTGTTGCCTTTAATTCCCTATGTGAGATTGCAGAGAACTTCCCCCTTTGCTTGTGCACAGCCCCCCTGATCCTGGGGTGAAAGGCCTCCTTAAATGTGCATAGCATAGGCCTCACCCTGAAGGTTTTCATCCCAACTCTACTGGTCTGACTGAGGTTTCACAGGCCAAAAAAGGGGATTAAGCCTCCAAAATCCTCTTAAATTTTCAAAGAAAGTCCCACAAGAGGAGGGATTACCATAAACCATTGGCCTGTATAAAAAGGGCAAAAAACATATCTTTATAAATTTAAGATTTATTTATCAAAGCTCTAGTACTAGGGTGTTATACCGTGTTAGCCATTATGAATGTAGAGAAAAGCCAAGCAAAGATGTAATACATCTTGCCTGAAGAAGGGGCCTGAGTTGCCTCGAAAGCTTGTATATTGTAATCTTTTTAGTTAGCCAATAAAAGGTGTCTTTATCAAAGCTAGAAAAAAATTCAAGGAAGTGCTCTAATAAACAGAAGGAAATGAAATGATTTGCTGCAAAAGACAGTCCAGAGCACACAATCCAGAATTCGGTATCCTTAAAACAGAAGAAGAAAGCAACAAAAACAGTAAATTCAGTGAAATAAGCAGTACTCGACATTTTGTCATTTACTACTAAAATATGAAAAACGTTTCTGTTTTAACAATGTGTTTACACAGATTATTGTAGAAACTGAACACACATGAAATGCATGTGTTCCAAATAACAATCTATTATTTCCACTCTAAAACTCCAGCACTTCACTCCCAGATAATCAATCAAGGCCTGAGCTGGGAGAACTTTGTGCACGTTCTGCGGCGGTGGGGGAATGGAATAGCACGCTGCTTGCTGCTTGTCTTTATTGGCACATTTACAAGACAAAAGACGCTGACAGAGAGGTGCGAACGGATTTAAGGTGGGCCAGATCTACAAGGTTTTTCGTAGGCTCTGGTAATTCTAGTGTTAAAGAAATGATCTCTGGCTCTTGAAACTTTGACGCCAGTTTATACAATACAATTTATTTTTGTCTAGCCCAGAATCACACAACAACAACAACAACATTTATTTATATAGCACATTTTCATACAAAAAGTAGCTCAAAGTGCTTTACATAATGAAGAGAAGAAAAATAAAAGACAAAATAAGAAATTAAAATAAGACAACATTAATTAACATAGAAAGGAGTAAGGTCCGATGGCCAGGGTGGACAGAAAAAACAAAAAAAAAACTCCAGCACAAGAAGTGCTGCAATGGGCTTTAACAGGCCCTGCCTCTTGACAGCCCCCCAGTCTCAACTTTCTAAGAAGACAAGGAAAAACTCCCAAAAAAAAACCTTAGTAGGGAAAAAAAATGGAAGAAACCCTGGGAAAGGCAGTTCGGAGAGAGAACCTTTTCCAGGTAGGTTGAGCATACAGTGGGTGTCAAAAAAAGGGGGTCAATACAATAAAATACACAGAACATAAGTAATCCTCAGTACAATATAATAGTGCAATAGAAATATTACAAGTACAGAGCAGAATTCAACAGCAGATGATATCCCATAATACGAATTGGATTATTATTTATATATCCAGAGGGAGGGTTCACAAGAAGCGACATCAGGGAGGCCCCGCCTCCTGAGGCTCCACCCACAAGGAACATAAGCAGATTTAAAGGGACAGCAAACAATTACAGAACTACTAATGAAGCCAACAGAAATACCATAAAGTCATTTAAAAGAATAATAACTCACAATTACCAAACACAACAATAAAACCTAAAATAAACAAAGGTTCACACTGATACATGTCATCTTTAAGCTCCGTATTTTTTGATGATGATTTTTCATCTTGCGTTTTGGTTTTGACGACAGTATTTCAGACTTTCCAGTAAAGACCAAAGCCTCTGTTTTTGATAACAATTCTTTTCCCCGTCCATAATCATTACCAAGACCCTCCGTCCTTCTGCAAATCGAGATACCTCTCCATCCTTGAAAATGGGAAAATATAGAACCTGCGATACTTTAAGATGGCATCAGATTAAGATGGTGATGTTGGCCTGCCGCCTCCTCAGTGTTAATCATTTTTAGTTAGTCTAATCTTTAATGAGTAAAATATATTTACTGCTCGGCAGTCCTTGAGAAAAAGGCTATGATCTTCTACCCTTGCTGAAGTTTACACAAAAATCTGGCCTCCATATGCTTGCATCTAATTAGAAGTCTTTATTGCCTGGCACTGAAAATTACAAAATAAAGAGGCTTGTTGTCGAGATCAGGAGAGACAGACATATCACAACATGAAATTGATGGAGGCTCTTATATTTATGTTTCTTATTAATAGTTATGTTTTTGTTGATTTCTTTATCAAATATTGGTGGGAAGATTTGCTAGTGTGTACAGAGACAAACGTATAAATAGCTGATGGGAGGTTAGAAGGGAGTCTTCTGTATGCAAGCCACGCCATTATGATGGTTCACCCAGGGCTATTGCCTTTACTTAAGTTTATGTTTTGTTTATTTGTAATTTGTGTTGTTTTTCAACTATTATTTTTCACATGTTTCTTGTTTTTGTGTAATTTTTAAATTATTGCATTATTTAAGTATTGACTATTTATGTACTATGTATTAAACCATGAGTGAATTACTTGTGTTTCATAGGTGAAACCGCAGGAGGCGGGTCCACCCTGATGGCACAGCTGAAGGATCACCGTTATTATACTTTATATATTAAGCACATATAATTGTATTTATTATTACATATTGTGCAGATCTTTCATAGAGTGCATTGCAAGTATTTCATTCTCCTGATTTCTTTGATTTTTTCGCTACTATGTTTGTTTTTAATTGTTATTTCTTAAGACTTGTTTGGTCTTTTATGCAAATACTTTTGCCTTATTTTTTCATCTTTTTGTGAGTTTCAAATTAAATGTCTTTATTTATAAAGATGATCATTTCCCATGTCCTTAAGCCAGAGGTTTTTTTACCGTTTGCCCTCTCCCTTGAAGGGCATTTTTGTTATGCTTTGGGACATTAATGAATATACTGAACTTTTAAAATAAGGGTTCCATTTTAGGCCCGGGCCTGTGTTATTGACTTTTGCTGCACTAAAGAGCCTCTACGTCCGGTCACTAATTAAGGAGAGGATGTAGAGGTGCTGCAGTACTAAAAGTACTAGGGGGGCCCACATCAATGACATCCTGGACTAGTCTCCAAACATAGAGGAACTGCAGTTAGGTCCATAAATATTTGGACAGAGACCACTTTTTTCTAATTTTGGTTCTGTACATTACCACAATGAATTTGAAATGAAACAACTCCGATGCAGTTGAAGTGCAGACTTTCAGCTTTAATTCAGTGGGGAGAACAAAATGATTGCATAAAAATGTGAGGCAACTAAAGCATTGTTTAAACACAATCCCTTCATTTCAGGGGCTCAAAAGTAATTGGACAAATTCAATAACTGGAAATCAAATGTTCATTTCTAATACTTGGTTGAAAACCCTCTGCTGGCAATGACAGCCTGAAGTCTTGAACTCCTGGACATCACCAGATGTTGGGTTTCCTCCTTTTGAATGCTCTGCCAGGCCTTTACTGCAGCGGCTTTCAGTTGCTGTTTGTTTGTGGGCCTTTCTGTCTGAAGTTTAGTCTTCAACAAGTGAAATGCCTGCTCAGTTGGGTTAAGATCAGGTGACTGACTTGGCCATTCAAGAGTTTTCCACTTCTTTGCTTTAATAAACTCCTGGGTTGCTTTGGCTGTATGTTTTGGGTCATTGTCCATCTGTATCATGAATCAATTTGACTGCATTTAGCTGGATTTGAGCAGACAGTATGTCACCTCAGAATTCATTCGGCTGCTTCTGTCCTGTGTCACATCATCAATAAACACTAGTGTCCCAGTGCCACTGGCAGCCATGCACACCCAAGCCATCACACTGCCTCTCTCCGCCGTGTTTTACAGATGATGTGCTATGCTTTGGATAATGAGCTGTTCCACACTATCATTCTAGTAGAGGTTGATCTTGGTGTCATCTGTCCAAAGAATGTTTTTCCAGAACTGTGCTGGCTTTTTTAGATGTTCTTTATCAAAGTCTAATCTAGCCTTTCTATTCTTGATGCTTATGAGTGGCTTGCACCTTGCAGTGCACCCTCTGTATTTACTTTCATGCAGTCTTCTCTTTATGGTAGACTTGGATATCGATACACCTACCCCCTGGAGAGTGTTGTTCACTTGGTTGGCTGTTGTGAAGGGGTTTCTCTTCACCATGGAAATGATTCTGTGATCATCCACCACTGTTGTCTTCCATGGGCGTCCAGGTCTTTTTGCGTTGCTGAGTTCACCAGTGCTTGCTTTTTTTCTCAGGATGGACCAAACTGTAGATTTTGCCACTCACAATATTGTAGCAATTTCTCGGATGGGATTTTTCTGTTTTCGCAGCTTAAGGATGGCTTCTTTCACCTGCATGGAGAGCTCCTTTGACCGCATGTTGTCTGTTCACAGCAAAATCTTCCACATGCAAGCACCACACCTCAAATCAACCCCAGGCCTTTTATCTGCTTAATTGATAAGGACATAACGACGGACTTGACCACACCTGCCCATGAAATAGCCTTTGAGTCAATTGTCCAATTACTTTTGAGCCCCTGAAATGAAGGGATTGTGTTCAAAAAATGCTTTAGTTGCCTCACATTTTTATGCAATTGTTTTGTTCACCCCACTGAATTAAAGCTGAAAGTCTGCACTTCAGCTGCATCGGAGTTGTTTCATTTAAAATTCATTGAGGTAATGTACAGAACCAAAACTAGAAAAAAGTTGTCTCTGTCCAAATATTTATGGACCTAACTGTATAGAAGAACTGTCAACACTGTATATGGTGGGGATGGTGCGCTGCTGACCTCGACTCGGGACGTTGTGGGTCGGTGGGGGGAATACTTCGAAGACCTCCTCAATCCCATTAACATGCCTTCCAATGAGGAAGCAGAGCCTGGGGACTCAGAGGTGGGCTCCCCCATCTCTGGGACTGAGGTCACCGAGGTGGTCAAAAAACTCCTTGGTGGCAGGGCCCCGGGGGTGGATGAGATACGCCCGGAGTTCCTCAAGGCTCTGGATGTTGTAGGACTGTCTTGGCTGACACGCCTCTGCAACATCGCATGGACATCAGGGACAGTGCCTCTGGATTGGCAGACCGGGGTGGTGGTCCCCCTCTTTAAGAAGGGGGATCGGAGGGTGTGTTCCAACTACAGAGGGATCACACTCCTCAGCCTCCCTGGAAAAGTCTATTCAGGGGTCCTGGAGAGGAGGGTCCGTCGGATAGTCGAGCCTCGGATTCAGGAGGAACAGTGTGGTTTTCGTCCTGGTCGCGGAACAGTGGACCAGCTCTATACCCTTAGCAGGGTCCTGGAGGGTGCATGGGAGTTTGCCCAACCAGTCTACATGTGTTTTGTGGACTTAGAAAAGGCATTCGATCGTGTCCCTCGGGGAATCCTGTGGGGGGTACTCCGAGAGTATGGGGTACCGGCCCCCCTGATAAGGGCTGTTCAGTCCCTGTACGATCAGTGCCAGAGCTTGGTCCGCATTGCCGGCAGTAAGTCGAACCCGTTTCCAGTGAGAGTTGGACTCCGCCAGGGCTGCTCTTTGTCACCGATTCTGTTCATAACTTTTATGGACAGAATTTCTAGGCGCAGCCAGGGTGTTGAGGGGGTCCGGTTTGGTGGGCTCAGGATTGGGTCACTGCTTTTTGCAGATGATGTTGTCCTGTTTGCTTCATCAGGCCGTGATCTTCAGCTCTCTCTGGATCGGTTCGCAGCCGAGTGTGAAGCGGCTGGGATGAGAATCAGCACCTCCAAATCCGAGACCATGGTCCTCAACCGGAAAAGGGTGGAGTGCCCTCTCAGGGTTGGTAGCGAGATCCTGCCCCAAGTGGAGGAGTTCAAGTATCTCGGGGTCTTGTTCACGAGTGAGGGAAGAATGGAGCGTGAGATCGACAGGCGGATCGGTGCGGCATCCGCAGTAATGCGGGCGTTGCATCGGTCTGTCGTGGTGAAAAAGGAGCTGAGCTGCAAGGCGAAGCTCTCAATTTGCCAGTCGATCTATGTTCCTACCCTCACCTATGGTCATGAGCTATGGGTAGTGACCGAAAGAACGAGATCGCGAATACAAGCGGCTGAAATGAGTTTCCTCCGCAGGGTGTCTGGGCTTTCCCTTAAAGATAGGGTGAGAAGCTCAGTCATCCGGGAGGGGCTCAGAGTAGAGCCGCTGCTCCTCCGCATCGAGAGGAGTCAGATGAGGTGGCTCGGGCATCTGATCAGGATGCCTCCTGGACGCCTCCCTGGTGAGGTGTTCCGGGCACGTCCAACCGGGAGGAGGCCCCAGGGAAGACCCAGGACACGCTGGAGGGACTATGTCTCTCGACTGGCTTGGGAACGCCTTGGGATTCTCCCGGAAGAGCTAGAAGAAGTGGCCGGGGAGAGGGAAGTCTGGGCATCTCTGCTCAAGCTGCTGCCCCCGCGACCCGACCTCGGATAAGCGGGAGACAATGGATGGATGGATGGAACTGTATAGAAGAGGGAGGAGAGCAGACCCTTCTTTCTTTGGAAACCGAGTTCCTTTAAAGTGGGCAGCGTCATCCTTCACGTCTTCTACAACTCTTCTGATGGCCAGTGCAAGTTTTTACCCTGTATTGTGCTGGACTGGTAACATCACTTCAAGAGAGGCTCACTGAACCAACAAGATAATTATAAGGGCAGGTTCAGTCTCTCCAACTCTGCATCCCCTGGAGTTCATAGCAAAGGAGGGAATGAATACAAAACTGAGTGCCATTATGAACAATGATGCACATTCTTTCCCATACTGAGGGCTTTCAGCCAATTTATCATTCAGCAGAACTGTGTTAAGAAACACTACAGGGGCTCCTTTATACTTACGGCAATACACCCACACCTCACTGGGACTGGGACTGCCAAGTCAGAATCTATCTTTCTGTTTTGTCATTCTGGTGTGTATTCAGGCTATATTGTGTGTGTGTGTATTTCTTTATTTATTTATCATTCCACAATATGTATTTATTTATTTAAAGACCTTCTGTAAAAAGCCAAATTTCTCCCGGGGACATATCTATGTATCTATCTATCATATAGTGCTTTTCCTGTCTGTCTGTCTATCTTTTATTTAGAGCCTTTAATATCTATCTATCTATCTATCTATCTATCTATCTATCTATCTATCTATCTATCTATCTATCTATCTGACTCTGACAGTCGATTTTGCACTCAGACTACCTGGAGAGATGTCTGTGATTTGCTTCAAAAAGCAGCAGTAGTGTTAAATCCTGCTACAGGAAATCAGGATTTTAAGGAATCGAGCTAATTCCATTTTGGGAAAGCTTGGATTTAGTCAAAGTTGTGTTTCGCAACAGATTAAGCCAGAATTATGTGATCCATGAGGTGGATAATTCTCTAATCCTGCTTTTTGCAATGGGCTCAGGATTTTCCTGTTCCAGAAAGAAAGATTTGATGAAATTTCGTTTAGTTATTGAGGAAACCGATGCCCTAAAACTAACCTGCAAAAGAACAAGCGTAACATGAATTATTAATGCTTCGCATCTTCAATAATTAAGGAGAAGAGCATCCACCTTTAGAAAAAGATATGTGTGTGTGTCTGATTGCTATGTCTCTGTCATTCCAATAGATGGGAGATCACAAACATTTATAGTAATCAAATGTATTAGCATTTGTCATTCCAACAGAAGGCTCACCACAAGTATTAGCCCTGTTGTTATCAATACCATAACAAATGACATATAACAAAGACCTGTGCATTTCATTTGTCATTCCAACAGATGGCACATCACAAATATTAACACTGCTTTTACGAATCCCATACCAAATGGCATATAACAGAAACAAATGCATTGCATTTTTCATTCCAACAGATGGCACACCACAAATGTTAACATTGCTTTTACGAATCCAATACCAAATTGCATATAACAAAGACCTATGTATTATATTTGTCATTCCAACAGATGGAACATCGTAAATATTAACACAACTTTTATGAATCACATGCCAAATTGCATATATCAGAAACAAATACATTGCATTTGTCATTCCAACAGGTGGCACACCACAAATGTTAACATTGCTTTTACGAATCCCATACCAAATGACATATAACAGAAGCAAATGCATTGCATTTGTCATTCCAACAGGTGGCACACCACAAAAGTTAACATTGCTTTTACGAATCCCATACCAAATGACATATAACAGAAGCATATACATTGCATTTGTCATTCCAACAGACTGCTTCTTTATTAATAAAAGGCCTTCTTTTTGTACTTGGTCCTTATTTGTGGTCAGGGTTAGTTCAGGCTTGCTTGAAAGAGTTCTTCTCTGATATATGAAGGGTGTTTTTATGTTTATGCCTTGTGATATTAATTTGAATAAATGTGGAAAACATTTCAATCTTCAGAATAATTCTAAATCATAAGTAACTTCTAGGGTTAACAATAATTTTCAAAGCATTTTTTGTCCAAGTCAGAACTGCCAAAATGTACATTATGTGAAGGAGCTGAGAGGAAGGCTTCGATGGGAAAACGTCTGGGCAGATTCAGATCTGACAAAAACAATTAGCAGTGTCAGCAGGGAATGTAAGACAGGGTTCATATAATTAAGGACAAATGAGTAGAATGTGGCATGTATTTCCATCAAATTAGAGGTTAGTAAATGTTCCAGGTCTTGAATTAAAGATGCTGAAGAATACAAATCAGAACAATGAAGAGTCTGGAAGAGCTAGAAATATTTCATCAGAAATCTAAACTAATTGTAGATAAGAATACTGCCTTCAGCTAAATGATACTACAGAAAAGGAATACAATTATTGGGCTTCTCAAAGTGTCATTCTGAGAAATACATGGCTGAGGTCACAAGGAAGTTCTTATCTCAGTTGTGGCCAACTTCATAGACCAAATGCAATATTAATTGTGGTAAGATTCAAAAAAAGAAAAGAAATAAAATCAGTGAGGTAAGGAAAGGTAAGGTAAGGGAGCAGTGAGCACGACGAACAGCTGAGGAAAGTAAGGAAGCGATAGAGGAGGCACATGAGCGCGGGATGTTGTTAATGTAGACAGGCAGGGAGCCCACCATGTGGTAGCTACGCAGAAAAAAGAAGGGGGACTGGGGACGGCACTTGTGCGTCTCTGCTGTGAAATAAATCCTCTGTCAATGGAAATAAGGAATGAAAGCACCAAAAGGAGAGGTCAGTTCCGAAAGTTCCTTACAGCATAATGGTGAGAACCGCCAAAAAGAAGACGTTATTTTCGAAAGTTCGTTACGGGGCACGGCGCAAAGTGGAACATACTTAACATTTGTAAGTACAGTGTAAAGGATGAGAATCAGAATATTAGAATCAGAATATCTTTATTGTTATTGTAACAAATTCAACGAAATTAGGTACAGTCCCTGCGGTGTCAAAATATACATAAATATAATTACAAAAGGATAAGAAGAGATAAGGTAGAACACAAACATTCAACATAAGATCTTAATTGCACATGAACACTATTGCACAAGATGTCATCTATTGCACTGCTGCATTGGAGGTGATTAGGTGGCACTCAGTGCCCTGATAGCAACAGGGTACAAACTGTTATTCAGTCTATTAGTCTTTGTTTTGATGCCCCTCTATGTTTTGCCTGATGGCAACAGTTGGAACATGTCATGAGCGGGGTGTGAGGAGTCTTTTAAGATATTTTCTGCTTTCCTGAGGCAGCGAGAGCTGTGCAGTTCCTCCAGAGAGGGTAAAGAGCAGCCGATGATCTGCTGGGCCGTCTTTACGATCCGCTCAAGTGTTTTCCTCTGCGCTGTTGTGCAGCTGGAAAACCACACGCAGAGGCAGTAGCACAGGATACTCTCGAAAGAGCAGCGATAGAAGGACACCAGCAGTTTTTGGGGGAGGACTTTCAGGAAATAAAGTCTCTACTGAGCCTTCTTCGCCAGCTCAGCTGTGTTCACTCCCCCAGGACAGGTCTTCTATGATGTGGACTCCCAGGAAGCGGAAGTCTGACACCCTCTCCTCACAGTCCCCTCTGATGTAGAGTGGTCTGATGTCCGTTTTCTTTTTCCTGAAGTCCACAATGAGCTCCTTGGTCTTAATTGTGTTCAGGAGCAGGTTGTTGTCAGTGCTCCATGCTGTCAGCCACTCCACTTTGTCCCTGTAGGCGGACTCATCCTAGCATGGATGCTTAACGTTTGTAAGTACAGTGTAAAGAATGAGCATGGGAAATGTGGCCTTCTATGCATAGATAGATAGATAGATAGATAGATAGATAGATAGATAGATAGATAGATAGATAGATAGATAGATAGATAGATAGATAGATAGATACTTTATTAATCCCAAGGGGAAATTCACATACTCCAGCAGCAGCATACCGATAAAAAAACAATATTAAATTAAAGAGTGATAACAATGCAGGTATAGCAGACAATAACTTTGTATAATGTTAACGTTTAACCCCCCCCGGGTGGAATTGAAGAGTCGCATAGTTTGGTGGAGGAACGATCTCCTCAGTCTGTCAGTGGAGCAGGATGGTGACAGCAGTCTGTCGCTGAAGCTGCTCCTCTGTCTTGAGATGATCCTGTTCAGTTCATGTTACATGTTCAGTGGATGCAGTGGATTCTCCATGATTGACAGGAGTCTGCTCAGCGCCCGTCGCTCTGCCACAGATGTCAAGCTGTCCAGCTCCGTGTCTACAATAGAGCCTGCCTTCCTCACCAGTTTGTCCAGATGTGAGGCGTCCCTCTTCTTTATGCTGCCTCCCCAGCACACCACTGCGTAGAAGAGGGCGCGCGCCACAACTGTCTGATAGAACATCTGCAGCATCTTATTGCAGATGTTGAAGGACGCCAGCCTTCTAAGGAAGTATAGTCAGCTCTGTCCTCTCTTGCACAGAGCATTAGTATTGGCAGTCCAGTCCAGTTTATCACCCAGCTGCACTCCCAGATATTTATAGGTCTGCACCCTCTGCACACAGTCACCTCTGATGATCACGGGGTCCATGAGGGGTCTGGTCCTCCTAAAATCCACCACCAGCTCCTTGGTTTTGCTTGGGTTCAGGTCTAGGTGGTTTGAATCGCACCATTTAACAAAGTCCTTGATTAGGTCCCTATACTCCTCCTCCTGCCCATTCCTGATGTAGCCCATGATAGCAGTGTCATCAGCGAACTTTTGCACGTGGCAGGACTCCGAGTTGTATTGGTAGTCCGATGTATATAGGCTGAACAGGACCAGATAAAGTACAGTCCCCTGTGGCGCTCCTGTGCTGCTGACCACAATGTCAGACCTGCAGTTCCCGAGACACACATATTGAGGTCTGTCTGTAAGATAGCCCACGATCCCTGCCACCAGGTATGAATCTACTCCCATCTCTGTCAGCTTGTCCCTAAGGAACAGAGGTTGGATGGTGTTGAAGGCGCTAGAGAAGTCCAGAAACATAATTCTTACAGCACCACATATTGGAAGTCACAGAAATAGTGAGGAGGGGTTTCCCCTATCTATATTTACAGTTTAGGGGGTACACCCGTTTCCCCCCTAGGGTGTTGCAATAGGACATGAAACACACCTAACTTTTGTACGTACACTGCAAGGAATGAGCACTCGTAATTTCAGCTTCCCACCTCTATGGAAAGTGCGAGAATTAGTGAGGAGTCAGTGAGGGCTTTGCCTTTTATATGTAGAGATGCCACTCTCTCTGTCTCTCACCCAGGTGAGTCAGACACCAGAGTGTAGGGATAGAGAGAAGAAGAAAAGAAGGACACTGTGCTTGTGCAAAATCTTGCAGAGAAGCCTTTTGTTGAGGTACTAATAATATTGTTGAGGTATTAATGGGGGTTGACATAATAATCATACCACTCATTGCTTGCCAGGCTCTTGCTCCAGCTCTGTGTGACTCCATACTCGAAAATGCTCTTCATGTGTGTCTCGGCTGTGCCAACTGATTTACAAAGCGGACGGCAGTCACAGGTATTGTTTTATGTTTCTGGCAATACAGAGCACCACGGTGACTCAAAGAGCATAAAACATCAACAGGGGATGCTAGACCTTATAGACGAGAATCTGATGACTTGTAAAATTTCGATTCTCTACTCATCCTCATAGGGAATGCAGGTCAGAAAAAAAAGCGCTGACTCTCACAGCAGATCATTTTGCAGCCCGTGTCTTTCATCATTAGCACTATTATGACAGATGTCAAAAGTAAGCATAACAAAGCAGCTCTCCTTCCCACTGACATAACAAATCATCAAGAAGTGATACTTAGGAAGCACACTGTCAGTCACTGGATTGGAAGGCGACTTTCTAGTCAAATCCGCAATCGTGTTTTTGGCCAGCAAAATTGCTCAGTGTTGTGGGAGTACGTTTATTACTGCTATTAATTATTTCTAATTAGCTTAAGCTTTTATCTTTAAATGGATGTTAAAGTCATGATTAATGTCATTTTAACCAGTTCAGATAAGATTATTCCATTTATGCCAACTTTCTCATTAATTCTGCAAACAGTGGCATCTGTAAAAAGTACTTGCGATAAAGTGCACTCCTAATTCGTGCTGCGATGCCAGATATTTGACAGAATGCATTCAGAAGCTGCTACTTAAATTAACTTTTGATTAAGAAAATTAGCCAACTGTTTTTTTTTTTTTTTCTCAATGCATTTTTGCCCTGTCTGTCATAATGGTTTCCATTTGAATGCTTAATAGATGGAAATGTTAAATAAGAGGAATCAAAAATATATAAAAGGCTTGGCATTTTATTGTATGCGGTACTTTCTTAATTATTGTTGCTTCTCTTTGAAATTAGAATGGAAGAAACCCTAGAGCTTTGGATATGCTGACAAAAAAATCAAAGAACAAATGACACAGTGTTCAGCAACTTATTTATCCATTTCGGGGTCACGGGGTGGTGGTGGTGGTCCTAGAGTCTATCAGGCACAAGGCAGGATCGAACCATTGCAAGAACCATTTACACATTCCCACACAGGGTGAACTTAAAAAAATAAATAAATCTTTTATATGAGCGTCTACGCGTGGAAGTCAGTCAGTCAGTCTGTCTGTCTGTCTGTCTGTCTGTCTGTCTGTGCGGCTCAGAAATGAGAGGTGGAGTCAGGGTGAGGGCTCCACCTTTGAGGAAACAGAAAACTCACTTAGCCGCTAATAACACAAGCGAGAACAGCACGTCGACAAAAACGAAACCTCCGAAGAAAGACAGTTGCTTAGCTGCTAAAAACGGCAAAACGGTAGCCCTTATATTATTCCTTCCGCCGCTAATACACAAGCAAGGCGAGCACGTAGGCAAAACGAAACCTCCGAAGAAAGACAGTCGCTTAGCCACTAATGCACAAGTGAGGTGAGTATGTTGGCAAAATGAAACCTCAGAAGAAAGACAAAGTCGCTTAGCCACTAATGCACAAACGAGGCGAGTATGTTGGCAAAATGAAACCTCAGAAGAAAGACAAAGTTGCTTAGCTGCTAAAAACAGCAAAACGGTATCCCTTTTATTATTCCTTCCGCCGCTAATACACAAGCAAGGCGAGCACGTAGGCAAAACGAAACCTCAGAAGAAAGACAAAGTCGCTTAGCCACTAATGCACAAGCGAGCACGTAGGCAAAACGAAACCTCAGAAGAAAGACAAAGTCGCTTAGCCACTAATGCACAAGCGAGGTGAGTATGTTGGCAAAGTGAAACCTCAGAAGAAAGACAAAGTCGCTTAGCCACTAATGCACAAACGAGGCGAGTATGTTGGCAAAATGAAACCTCAGAAGAAAGACAAAGTCGCTTAGCTGCTAAAAACAGCAAAACGGTATCCCTTTTATTATTCCTTCCGCCGCTAATACACAAGCAAGCCGAGCACGTAGGCAAAACGAAACCTCAGAAGAAAGACAAAGTCGCTTAGCCACTAATACACAAACGAGGCGAGTATGTTGGTAAAATGAAACCTCAGAAGAAAGACAAAGTCGCTTAGCTGCTAAAAACAGCAAAACGGTATCCTTTTTATTATTCCTTCTGCCGCTAATACACAAGCAAGGCGAGCACGTAGGCAAAACGAAACCTCCGAAGAAAGACAGTCGCTTAGCCACTAATGCACAAGTGAGGTGAGTATGTTGGCAAAATGAAACCTCAGAAGAAAGACAAAGTCGCTTAGCCACTAATGCACAAGTGAGACGAGTAAGTTGGCAAAATGAAACCTCAGAAGAAAGACAAAGTTGCTTAGCTGCTAAAAACAGCAAAACGGTATCCCTTTTATTATTCCTTCCGCCGCTAATACACAAGCAAGGCAAGCACGTAGGAAAAACGAAACCTCAGAAGAAAGACAAAGTTGCTTAGCCACTAATGCACAAGCGAGGTGAGTATGTTGGCAAAATGAAACCTCAGAAGAAAGACAAAGTCGCTTAGCTGCTAAAAACAGCAAAACGGTATCCCTTTTATTATTCCTTCCGCCGCTAATACACAAGCAAGGCAAGCACGTAGGAAAAACGAAACCTCAGAAGAAAGACAAAGTTGCTTAGCCACTAATGCACAAGCGAGGTGAGTATGTTGGCAAAATGAAACCTCAGAAGAAAGACAAAGTCGCTTAGCTGCTAAAAACAGCAAAACGGTATCCCTTTTATTATTCCTTCCGCCGCTAATACACAAGCAAGGCGGGCACGTAGGCAAAACGAAACCTCCGAAGAAAGACAGTCGCTTAGCCACTAATGCACAAGTGAGGTGAGTATGTTGGCAAAATGAAACCTCAGAAGAAAGACAAAGTCGCTTAGCCACTAATGCATAAGTGAGGTGAGTATGTTGGCAAAATGAAACCTCAGAAGAAAGACAAAGTCGCTTAGCTGCTAAAAACAGCAAAACGGTATCCCTTTTATTATTCCTTCCGCCGCTAATACACAAGCAAGGCAAGCACGTAGGTAAAACGAAATCGCCGAAGAAAGACAGTCGCTTAGCCACTAATATACAAGCGAGCATGTAGGCAAAACGAAACCTCAGAAGAAAGACAAAGTCGCTTAGCCACTAATGCACAAGTGAGGTGAGTATGTTGGCAAAATGAAACCTCAGAAGAAAGACAAAGTCGCTTAGCTTCTAAAAACGGCAAAACGGTAGCCCTTTTATTATTCCTTCCGCCGCTAACACACAAGCAAGGCGAGCACGTAGGCAAAACGAAACCTCCGAAGAAAGAGAGTTGCTTAGCCGCTAATGCACAAACGAGGCGAGCACGTCGGCAAAACTAATTGTCCTAGGAGAGGGATTCCCAGAGTAGTTCCTTTTAATTACCTGACATCTTTACATTTCAATTTTTTTCTGACGATTTCAATAATTTCGAGGACCCCGGGCTTTTTACTGCACGAGCTAACACAGGAAGTAAATAAATAAATAATAATAACAATAAATATTGAGATGGACTGGTTCCCTGCCCAGGGTTTCGCCCACTTGGCTGTAATGTCCCCTTTCTTTTCACCGGCGTAAATATGTATGTTGTGGAAAATAAGTACAGACAAACAACAAAAGAAGAGTTGGGGGAATTCCCTATATAATGTTGGTGGTCTGAGAAGTCAAAAAAGACTGATTCAATGGTCAAAATTAAAAAATATTTTTGACAATCAAGCAATTCTTTCATGGGTCTTTTATGGAATGGTGACAAGAAGGAAATTAGTATCAGAGAGGAAATGGAAGTGGTCTTGAAGTAAGTGACGTCATCATGAGGAGCTGGAAGTGAAGACATCAATAGGGACTGGTAGCAATGACATTGAGAAAGGAAATGGAAGTGATGTTGTTGCGTGGGACTGAGGTGAGAAAATTGTTAAAGCTCATTACGGCACTTCTTGTGTGATTTTGGACTATACAAAAATAAATTGTATTGTACACACTGGAGGGTTTTATTTCTCCACTGGTCTGTTAGCATCTGGGAATTCCACAGGGAGAGCTGAAATGAAGTTGCTGAGAACAGGAAGGACTGGACTGTCCTCTGAATTGCAATCCTCTTCATTGTAAGTGGAAAGAAAATGAAGTAATGCCAAATGAAACATGTGAGGGCTCATCCAGGACCGCATCCCATGACAGTGGAGGACTTTCCTCCAACAGACATAAGCAAAGCTACACACATCGGTGAAACTTAAGAACAACCAGTTAACGTAGCAGCGTGTCTCTAGAAGGCAGGAGAAGACCCTGAAAGTAATCAAATTTAATGAGAACAAGTACATCTTCAAAAGATGGCACCTTCGAACACAATTGCATCGTGGGACACGCATTACAGATTGGGCATTTTGCTATTGTGTTTCAACAGAAATGCAAAACTTTCAACTAATTTTCACTGAAAGTTCCTTTTTTGCAGAATTATTTATGCAGTTTTGGGAAGCAAGCCAAACTTAGATCAGTAATTCAAAAAGCGCAGCGTGGCTGCACTGAGGACACAGCTTCCTCTTGCCTGCTGTCCTGATTAACACTGACAGTATGACCCGACTGCCAAGTGCTAAGTTGATGTGGCATCGTAAGTTATGCGTGTCAGGTATTGAAGCAACATAATAAAATCCCGGCTTCAAAAGGATTTTTTTTTTTTTCCTTACTGAAATCGAAAATGAATTTTAATATTGTACGTAGTCATATTTAATGCTTGCAAGTCGGCTCCAGAAAAAAAAAAAATGAATCACATATTTAACTTCTGGGAATTGCATTTAATGAAAGGAAGGGTCTTTTCTTTTCAGGGACTTATTTTAAATCTTTTCATCTTGAAGGAGTCTCCAGAAATTTAAAAAAATGGCTTCGATAATAAGGGGTTTGTTCCTGCCTTGTACCCTGTGTTGGCTGGGATTGGCTCCAGCAGACCCCCATGACCCTGTGTTAGGATATAGTGGGTTGGATAACGGATGGATGGATGAACAGACTGAGAGGGTGCTAGCCCCATCCCGGCCAGGTTATTCCTCCTCTCATATTGTCATGCCGTTATGGTTTCCCAGCCAGGCAAGGACCCACCTACTATCCCAGTCGGGATGCCCAGTCAATCCAGCATAGTGCTTTTCACTGGGTTAAGATTATTTAATTTTGGGAATAGTGGGTTTGTATGGAATCCCCCCACCCGCTCAAAGGCGACATGATTGCACTCCTCACCAGCATGTTGGTTTCCTTGTGTTTATCTCTGGCGCTAACCATGCACTCTGTCTGTAAATTAGTACAAGGCCTCTGCCTGGGATGTTTTTGTGTCTCAGATGATATAACTTAACAGCATTCCTTTTGACTTTTTTGTATACGAAGTGTAGGAAAAGCATTGTAATCGTCCAAAAAATTCGATGTCGAGAGTTTAATGAATCTCGACATTTTAGACCTCCCTGATTTTCTTGTATATGAAGTGTAGGGAAAGTACTGGAATCCTCCAAAAATTTCCATTTCGAGATTTTGATGAATCTCAATGTTTTAGACCTCCCTGAGTCCGATTTATTTTCTCGTAGGGAATGTTTTGGAATCCTCCAAAAATTCAATTTTGAGATTTTGATGAATCTCGATGTTTTTGGCCTCCCTGACTCTGAAAATACCACTTTTGGAATTATGTCTGTCTGTGTGCGTGTGTCTGTAAACACGATAACTTGAGTACGCTTTCACTTAGGTCAACCACATTTTGCATACAAGTATTAGGTACAAAAACGTAGATTTCTAGCAACTTTTGGGCTATTTCCGTTAACTGGAAGTGGTACTGTATCTTTTATTCATGCAGCTGCAGAGTCCGATTTATTCAACTTTACTTTCATAATAATTGTTCAATGCATTATTAATTTGATTTGATTTGATGTTGATGTGCGGTGGGCTGGTGCCCTGCCTGGGATTTGTTTCCTGCCCTGAGCCCTGTATTGGACTCCAGCAGACCCCCATGACCCTGTAGTTAGGATATAGCGGGTTGGATAATGGATGGATGGATGTTGTTGATGGTCCTTAAATGTACATAATATGAAAATATAATCATTCTTTTGTGGGTAACTCTTCAAATATCCATCCCTATATCAGGGTATACGAGAAAGTCTAGGGGAGACCGCGCCCGATTTTGTTATTTACTATCTGTGTGTGGTCTTCAGGACATAAAACAACCTGAAGACTCCCTAGCAGTTTTACTATATTTCATGAAATTGGAGAGGTGTTTTAACTAACTCTTAATAATAATAATTCATTACATTTATATAGCGCTTTTCTCAGTACTCAAAAGCGCTATCCACACAGGGAGGAACCGGGAAGCGAACCCACAATCTTCCACAGTCTCCTTACTGCAAAGCAGCAGCACTACCACTGCGCCACCTTAAGAATGGCCCAGTGCAGAGGACATGGACCCACCTGTGCAAGCTGCACCCCTGGCTTTCGTAAGAAGACGCTGGCCGTACCATATGTTAGCCATCCTATTAATCTTTGTCTCGAGAAACTCAATGTTTTTAGTGAAAACTTCACGCATCCATGCCCTCCATTGCTGAGGTGACTCTCTTGCACGTTGTTGAGCTGCATTGTTCTGACGTTGTGTCTCTTCATCTGTGCCATTAGCACAACGTCATTGTTGCGCGGCGGCATTTGCATGTATTCACAAAGAATGTTAGAGTGAGGGTAAGACGCGGAGTCAGGGGTTGATGAAGTCCATTAATGTCTCTTTCTTCCTCTTCTACAGATCGCCAGAAGGAAAGCCCAGCTAAAGCACTACCAGCTTCTGCTTGGCCTTCCTGACCACGCCCTCCTACTGACCTCACTTCCGCCAAGTCTCTCATGGACCCGCCTCTTCCTATAAAGCCCACCACCTATAAGGTCCAATCCCCTTCCCTTGTTTATCAGTCCTGTTTTGGATTCTGTCACAGAAACTGCTCTGGTGCTATTTTTC
>NC_041408.2:85506065-85676065 GCF_900747795.2 Erpetoichthys calabaricus
CCAAATCCTTATGTCAATAAGGCAATCAAGCAGGGGCTGGACAGAACATAGATAGATAGATAGATAGATAGATAGATAGATAGATAGATAGATAGATAGATAGATAGATAGATAGATAGATAGATAGATAGATAGATAGATAGATGTGAAAGGCACTATATAATAGATAGATAGATAGATAGATAGATAGATAGATAGATAGATAGATAGATAGATAGATAGATAGATAGATAGATAGATAGATAGTTAAAGTTTATTTGTCCCCTGGGGGAATTTGGCTTTTTACAGAAGTTCATTAAATAAATAAATAAAGTATATAAATAGGTAAATAAATAAATGCACACAAAAAAGTTCTGACTTGGCTGTCCCAGTTCCAATGAGGCATTTCTTTTGTTATAAAGGAGCCCCCCTAGTAGTGTTCCTTGACACACGTTTGCTGAATGATTTGTTGTCTGAAAGTCCTGAGAGATGGTGTGTCACAGAGAGGATGTGCAGCATTGTTCATTATGGCACTCAGTTTTTCTACGAACTCCAGGGGGTCCAGAGTGTGTCCCATAACTGAGCCTGCCCTTTTAATAAGTTTGTTGATTAGGTGGGCATCTCTTCAAGTGATGTTACCAGCCCAGCACACCACAGTGTAGAAAATCGCACTGACCATCAGAAGAGTTGTAGAAGATGTGCAGGATGTCACTTCCCATATTAAAGGAACGACGTGTCCTAAGGAAAAAGGGCCTGCTCTCCCCTTTCTTATGTAGTTTCTCTGTGTTCCGAGACCAGTTTGTTGCAAATCAATTTCCACTCAATAACCCATAATGACAAGGTAAAAACAGGTTTTCAGAAAGGTTTCATTCAACCTTTTTTCCCTACATTGCTTTCTTCTTTTTGTGAGATTTTTCTTGTCTTCTTAGAGAGTCAAGGCTGAGGGGCTTTCAAAAGACAGGGTCTGTTAAAGCCTATTGAATGATTGTTGTTGTTTTTAATGCTTGAACACATACTGTACTGTAAATGCTAAATATCACACAACTACAAAAGGAAAATTCTAAAATATTTCAGCTTAGAATAAATTAATAGAAAACTGGAGCAAGCTGTGGTACCGTATAGTGTTTAGAGAAAATAGTCGCCTTCCGCACGCTTGATCAGATTTTCTTTTGTGAAATACTAAAATTTGGATGGGCTTATAGGGGATTCATTTTTGCACTCCGATTTACACAGCCTACTCAACACTTTAGATGTGGGAAATTGAGGTGGCGGGTAGTTGGTGTGAAAAGCAAAAAAAAAAACACAAACAAATGAAGTAATAAATGAAAACCTGAAAACTTTTCATTTGATATAAAATCTGAAAACCTTCTGCTATGACCCTTCTAGATAAGCTTAGGGAGAACAAGTTGACAAGAAGGTGGACCCTGGTGCCTGAGGGTTTACTGAGGGTAGCTTGGGGACACATATTAAGTTATTGTGGTTTCCAGTCTAATATGGTGCCCTCCATAACGTTTGGGGCAAAGACACATTTCTCCTTGATTTGCCCCTCAGCTGCACAGTTTAAAATTATAAATCCATCAATTCAGAGATCGTGATTAAAGTGTACATTGCTGACTTGCATTTTATGGGATCTGCAGATATTTTGGTCACACAACACTTTTTCTACACGGTCCCGCCATTTCATAGTACCATAATGTTTGGGACACAGCAATGGCAGGCCTATGAAAGCCATTGTCATATTTAGTTCTTTGTCACGTATCCCTCACATGCAGCGACTGCAGGTGCTGAGGGTCTTCTCTGGTGATGCTCTGTCAAGCTTCTCATGCAGCCATCTTCAGTTCCTGCTTGTCCCTTCAGCATATGGAAGGTCTGCTCAGTTGGATTGAAATCGGGTGACTGGCTTGGCCATTCAAGAATTTTCCATTGTTTAGCTTTGATAAACTCCTGTGTTGCCTCAGCAATCTGTTTGGCTCATCATC
Organism: Erpetoichthys calabaricus; assembly: GCF_900747795.2. NCBI lineage: Eukaryota > Metazoa > Chordata > Cladistia > Polypteriformes > Polypteridae > Erpetoichthys > Erpetoichthys calabaricus. The sequence continues at coordinate 85,508,024 of NC_041408.2, forward strand.
TTGTTGTAAGATGAATGGCCGTCCAGTGGGTTTGGAGGAATTCTCTAGAACTTGAGCAGATCAGATGTTTCTACACACCTCAGAATTCATCGTGCCGTCAGCAGTTCCATCATCAAGTGTGCCAGGACCTGTGACAGCCATAGATGCCCAAGCCATAACACCCTCAGCACCATGTTTAACAGATGAGGTGATCTGCTTTGGATCTCAGGCAGTTCCTTGTCTTCACACTTTGCTCTTGCCATAACTCTGATGAGGTTCATCTTTGTCTCGTCTGTCCACAAGACCTTTTCCCAGAATTCTGCAGGCTCTTTGAAGTCCTTTGTCACAAACTGTAATCTGGCCATCCTGTTTTAGTGGTTTGCACCTTGCAGTGTATTTCTATTTGTTACGTATTCTGCTGATAGTCGTCTCTGAGATGTCCACATCTGCCCCCGAAGACTGTTTCTAATTGGTCGGACTGGTGTTTGGGGGGCTTTTTCTTGACCATAGTGAAGAATCTTCTGTCATCGGCAGTGTTGGTCTTCCTTGGCCTACCAGTCCCTTTGTGATTATTGAGCTCACCAGTGTGTTCTTTCTTCTTCATGATATTCCAGACAGTTGTTTTAGATCATCTTAAGGTTTTCCCTGATGTCTCCAATGGTTTGATTCTTGTTTTTCCACCCTCATGATGGTTTCTTTGACGTTACGTATTCTGCTGATAGTCGTCTCTGAGATGTCCACATCTGCCCCCGAAGATTGTTTCTAATTGGTCGGACTGGTGTTTGGGGGGCTTTTTCTTGACCATAGTGAGAAATCTTCTGTCATCAGCAGTGTTGGTCTTCCTTGGCCTACCAGCCCCTTTGTGATTACTGAGCTCACCAGTGTGTTCTTTCTTCTTCATGATATTCCAGACAGTTGTTTTAGATCATCTTAAGGTTTTCCCCGATGTCCCCAGTGGTTTGATTCTTGTTTTTCCACCCTCATGATGGTTTCTTTGACGTTCATTGGCACAGCTCTTGCCCTCATGTTGAACAATGGTGACTACAGACGCTAAAGGGTAGATTTAAGCCAAGGTATCTTATGAAGCCATGACACCCACATGAAGAATCATAAACACCTGTGACACCTATTGTCCCAAACATTCTGCACTAAAACAGGGGGACCGTATAGAAAAAGTGTTGTAATTTCAAATAGTGAAACTGAAATATTTGTAAATCTCCTTAAACTAATGCCTGCAATTTAGTTTAATCACATCTAAATTGTTTGGTTTGAAATTTAATACTGTGGAGCAGAGAGGGGTACATCAAGGAAAATTGTGTCTTTGTGTCTACGAAAAGCACTGTATATTGCACAAAAGCTTTAAGTATTAACAGTGCAAACAGCCATGTCCAGAAATTAATAGTTATGAACCCAAAACAAGTCTATAAGAGAGACTCAAGCAAAGGGATGAATTCTGACTACAACACTTCGGCTGGTGTATCTAGCTGTCTGTGGACAAAAGTCATAGCATAAAACAAGGCAACCAGATCACAAGTAATATGCACCTCTATGCTGGCCATCAAATTTACACCACTATTTTGTGCAACAAAATACTAGGTAAAGGGTCCCATCATTTTTGTCCATGCTATTATTATTTGTGGCATTATTAATGAAACCAGTAGCAGCACACTGCACAATAACGAAGGTCCTCCCATTTCAGGGCACCATATTGTTTGGGACAATTGGCATCCCAGGTGTTTGTGATCCCTCAGGTGGGTTTCATGGCCTCATAAGATACCTCGGCCTGCTTCTACCCATTGGAGTCTGGAGTTGCCATTGTTCAACATGAGGGCAAGAGCTGTGCCAGTGAAAGTCAAAGAAGCCATTATGAGAATTCAAGTGAAGGTAGAGTCAATGCACAAGTATTAAGCGCTGCATGCTTTTCAGACACACTGCGAGCAACAACATGAATAATGATGAAGCACACAAAGGCACGTTAAGTTGAAACACACATGTTGTAAGCACTTAGAATTTTTAACCTACGTTCAAATATATTGGAACCAGTAACAGCGCACTTCACAATAACATGCAGTGAATACACTTGACTTGAGCAGTCATATTTTTCATCCTCTTTCTTTCTCTGTACATTTAGCATTCGTTTGCTCAGAGGTTGATGCTCTTGCTGTTTCCTGAGCAGCTCTTCTTTTCTCCACCCTAGAGGCCTTTCGTTGGCATCTTTTTGCGTTAAAAATGTCAGTTTTTGTGTTGCAATTACTTAGTACGTTTTCTTAATTTTTTACTTAAGCTGGCACTTAAGTCTTCAATCTGCCTTAAGAATGATTTCAGATATGAAGAGGTAGGGGTAGGGATGAGAATTGCACCCGTACACATGTGCCTAACGGCCGTCCTGCTGACTGCTGCCGAGAGTTGATTCTACAATAAAATAAAATAAAAATAAAAAGGGGAATAAACTTGGTGGTCAATCATCACCCCGAAAGCGGATAGTAGACGTCACTTAGCATATGTGTTCCAAATTTCAGGTCAATAGGTCAAACGGTTTGTGAGCTACAGGTGATTTAAAATCCTGGACAGACAAACGGACAGCCACGGTAACGTATTATATAAGAAGATATTCAGTTTCTAAAGCAAAGTCTGATTTTTGTTAAATACGGAATAAACAATGATGGGTACCAATGACTATTGTCAGTTTCTAGTTATTTCAGAGACAATTGTGGATTGTTCTTTTTTTTTGGAGGGATTCCAACATATTTGTCCACATCTGCATGCTAAAATACTGCAGTTATATTGCCGTGGCATGGTTACATTTCAGATTAGACACTAATGTTAACTTCCAGTAGTTATTCGTTTAGTCGTGCAGGCAGAAGGTGGATGTTGTTCAGCCTCATCCGTGCATCTACTGGTTTTGTTAGGCAGACCTGTTGATTCACGTGCTTTGGGTACTGAAATCTGCATCTTCATTATCAGCTCTCTCAATGGCACTCCTTCTGATGGAGTGTGACACGCCGTTGACGTCAAATGCATATTTTGCAGTTCACATTTTCACAAAGATTCCTGCCATTTTTTTCAAGCTAATTATCAATTCCTAGACTATTGTCATAACAGTGAACAACAGAGAACTCGCACAGCACCGGCGACAATGCATCGCCCATACTTTCCACTCGTCCACTGATGTCGTCAAATGCTAACAGATAATCTGATGCTACAGAAGAGTTTCCCCTTGCAACAGTTTATGTTTATTTTAAACATGTGCAGTGTGTTCACCCCACATACAATACACATTTATACGTTTAATGGGGGTCTTTTTAAGAGTCGTTTTTAGCGGTAGACGGTTTATCGTCATCAGAAGAGTGTTGTCTGTGAGACAAGGTTAATGAGAGCACCTCTGATCTTTGCAGGTCAAAGCCCCTGCCCCTTCTTTGAGCGTCGCCTTCACAAGGCGCTGGATTGGTTTTGAAATGCGGCACTCAGTGAGCCATCTAATTGTTCCCACCCAGTTTTAAGCAAAATTCACTCATGGGTTTCTCCAGATGTATTCAGTATATTATACGTCTATCTCAGTGAGACTACGGACACCTTGCAGTGTTATAATTAGACAATAAAGTGTGACCATTCGGGGACGCTGCAGCTCCCCAAATGCCCCACACACACAGGCTCGGACACAAGTCGTCCACAAATAGTGGTTTTATTCATGGGACACTCTTCATGGAATCGTTTCCCACAGCACAACCACAATACAGTTCAATATCACACTCTGTCTTCCTCTTCTCCTCCTTCTATTCGCTCTCTCTCGCTGCCCCCTCTGCTCCTCCCGACAAGCTTTGTCCTCTTCCTCTCGACTCTGGCTCCCCGAGTTGAGGCAGGCAGCTCCTTTTATATAAAATATGGTAGTACTTCCAGAGACCCAAATGTTTTGCCCAGGAGCACATCCAGGTAAGGTTGGAACCTGACAATGTAGGTCTTGCTGATCTTTTTGGTGCCCTCTGGCGGCACCCATGGGACCCAAAAGGGCTGAAGCAGTGAACGACAATTCCTCATATGCCTTGTGGGAACACTTGAAGGCACCGTAACCCAGGGGGGCTGACACCTAGCGGTTTGAGGGAGACAATACACTTAGTATCCTGTCTCCCCCTGTCCTTCCACGCTATGGGTGTGGTCCTGGGTGGCACCCTTCGCAGAAGGTTTTGAAAATAGCTGCTATTTAGATCAGTTTCAACAAGATCTTAATTTGCCCCGTGCATGCCAGTGTTCAACTCTTTTCTTGACATGTTATATTGGAGGTAGTTTACCTTTGATAGATTATTTAGCCAAGTTTGCTTTGCACTTTCATATATCATGACAAAATATTTCGGCAAGGAGGAAAAGATGTTTTATTATTTTTTTTCATTTAAATGTAGACTTTCTTCTCCACAACGCCAACTAATCATTGAAAGAGCACACTGAATAAAGGGCCTGGATTACTTTTCCTGCATAGTTGTTGACTGTTTCAATGAGCCGGATGCATTTTAAATTCAACCCACTTGATTTCCAAGAAATTCTTTCTTAACAAAGACGTGAGCAGCAGAAAACAGTGAGCTAACCTTTAGCTGTGAATAACTTCCTACAAAGTATCCCCCTGAAATTCACTCGGCCAAACAGTTACATTCGGTTCAAGTTCAAAATGCACTTTTGACCACCACAATCTCACCATTAAATGACGATGTGCCAGTGAAGCCAAAACAAAATATGACATTCTAAGCAAGATCTTCAAGGACAAAGCTTCAAGAAGTTCAGTTGCACCCTAACTGGGCAAAAAAAAGTCATTGGATTCCAACCAAGCAGCGTTTGGCAGTTAAAACGGCAAATACACACACTAAGCAGCATTGGGATCTGTTAGTTGAAAACCTGACAGACTAACACAGCCCATCCATCCATGCCGTTACTTTGTGTGAGGGAAAGGCTTGTCCAATCAGCTTCTTGAATTGGCATTTTCAGGCATGAAAAGGCTCACTCGTAGGTCCCCCATTGTACATAATGAAGGAGTTTCAGGTTCTCACGGTGAGACGATAAAAGGAAATCACAGGCCATTTTGCTCACTTATTTTAGTTTTAATATCTCAATTTAAACCAAAGATTAGTTGCATCTTTAATCACATCCTACTGTGATCTTCCGTCTAGTGCTGCAGGATAAAAGAAGAAGTACAGTGAAAAAAATTATACTTTAAAAAAGAAATTGTTAGCTGCATCACATTCACTGACTGGCTGGAATAGCTTCTGTTAGAAATTTACTTGTTTGATGGACAAGTCTTTGATGAATATTTTATACAAAAACCACATGAAACATTACAACAACAACATTTATTTATAAAGCACATTTTCATACAATACATTATTACAAATAAATTATTATAAATCATTACAATACAATACATTCATACATAGGGATGGGAATTGAAAACCGGTTCTTGTTGAGAACCGGTTCCCACTGTTTCAATTCCTTGGAATTGTTTGCCATTTTTGCAAACGATTCCCCTATCGATTCTAGTCACCTCGAATGACATCACCTCGAATGACATCACCACGTTGCGTAGCGTCATTTACCCAGCAGGAAACATGGCGCCTAAGCGGCACAAATGCTCAAAAGTTTGGTTATCCTTTACGAGAAAAGATGACAACAGGGCAAAATAGATATTTCATCAAAGGGAGGAAACACTACGAATATGCAAAAGCATTTGCTCACAAAACACGCGATAACCTTAAATGAATGTCGTGTTTTTCATCCACTCCGGACTAGTGAATCTCAACCCAACAGCAGCGGTAATGTTTGCACGTCCTCTCCTGTTAATACGGCAGGTAACTAATCAACTAACATTGCATATTATGTTAGCGCGATTTGCCTTATTGCAAAACCTGCTATTACTGTGCATTGCATTTAGATGACCATGACGAGAGACACAGACAGAGTCTGGTTGTCTCAGATGCTGGCAGTTCTCACTGCAGTCTACCGGTAGCTTCTCCTTTCACAGAGGCGGGGAAAAGTAAAATGACACAAGCCAGGATAGACGAATGTCACCGAGCAGTGACTAAGTTTGTAGTAAAAGGCTTGCACCCATTTGCCACAGTAGATGCCTCCAATTTTCGGTAAGTGAATGTGTTTAATTGTAGGCTAAGTCAGGGAATGTCAAAGTTGCATGTTCTCCTCTTACCAGATGTTTCATCCGTTTCCATTTATATATCTTTTACAGAAATGACAAAGACTCTGAACCCTAAGTACAAAGCCCCAAACAGAGACAGTTTAACCAACCACGTGATCCCTGTTTGGTATGCGGTTGAAAAGGCAAATCTGATTTCTGAGCTGAAACATGTGTTGAAGGCAGCCGTCACCACAGATGGATGGACAAGTTTTAGTCAAGATCATTACCTCACAGTAACGCTGCATTATTTCAGGAATGGCCAGGCTCAAGAAAAATTCCTCAAAACCAAACCAGTGTACCAGGCACAGACAGGGACAGCTGTAGCAGAGGAGACTGATGAGATCTTGGAGGAGTATGGTATCAAAGACAAGGTTGTGGCAGCCACTGTTGATAATGCGGCCAACATGGATGTAGCTGTCAAAATAGTTGATGGTTGCAGAATTGCACAGTGCACAGTTCCATTGGACTTGAGTTGATTGTATTTGTTGCTGGCTGATGTAGTTTTATTTTTGAGTGCTCAGCTCATATATACTTTTAAAAAGGAGAGTGTAAATGTTACTGGAAATTCTTGTGTAATTGCCACAGAATAATTTATGTTATACTTTGTTATTGCTACAGAAGAATATTTATTTTATTATTATTTTACATTTACACATTTTTTTCTGAGGACCCCGTGGCACCCCATCGAGGAGCCGTAGGCTGTGGATCTCTTAAGATCTCACTGTTGGGTTTGTAAGGTCATGCTACTCCTACATTTCTATCTTGTTCAAAGATAAGATATAAAACAAAGTTCTAAGCTAATCGACCTGTGTGTTCTCCTTTTTTAAAAATAAGAATCGATAGGAGAATCGATAAAGAATCAAATTGTTAAACAGAATCGAAAATGGAATCGGAATCATGAAAATCTTATCAATTCCCATCCCTATTCATACATGTGAATTTCCCCTTGGGATTAATAAAGTATCTATCTATCTATCTATCTATCTATCTATCTATCTATCTATCTATCTATCTATCTATCTATCTATCTATCTATCTATCTATCTATCTATCATATAGTGCCTTTCACATCTATCTATCTATCTATCTATCTATCTATCTATCTATCTATCTATCTATCTATCTATCTATCTATCTATTATATAGTGCCTTTCACATCTATCTATCTATCTATCTATCTACAAATAATGTAGCTCAAAGTGTTTACATGATGAAGAAAGAGAAAAAACACAAAGTAAGAATTAAAATAAGTGAACACTAATTAACATAGAATAAAAGTAAGGTCCGATGGCCAGGGAGGACAGAAAAAACAAAAAAAATTCCAGACGGCTGGAGAAAAAAATAAAATCTGCAGGGGTTCCAGGCCATGAGACCACCCAGCCCCCTCTAGGCATTCTACCTAACAGAAATGATCAGTCCTCATTGTATTCAGGGTTCTCATGGAAGGACTTGATGATGACAGTCACGTGGACTTCTGGCCTTTAATCCATCAATGTAAGGACATCACCGTGCTTTGATTAGGTGGTGGTGGCACAGGTCGCCACCACAGAAAACAGGAAAAAGAACAGAAGGGAGAGTAGGGTTGGTACGGATTTTGGAGCCACCATGAATAGTAAGGATAATTAATTGAATATACAGAGCATCAGGAGTAAATTGAAATGAAGTTATGAGAAAGCCATGTTAAAGTAATGTGTTTTTAGCAGTTTTTTTAAAGTGCTCCACCGTATTAGCCTGGCAAATTCCTACTGGCAGGCTATTCCAGATTTTAGGTGCATAACAGCAGAAGGCCGCCCGCCTCACCACTTCTTTTAAGATTACTTCTTGGAATTCTAAGCAGACACTCATTTGAAGATCTAAGGTTACGATTTGGAATATAAGATGTCAGAAATTCCGATAAATAAGATGGGGCGAGATTATTTAAGGCTTTATAAACCATAAGCAGAATTTTAAAGTCAATTCTGAATGACACAGGTAACCAGTGTAGTGACGCTAAGACTGGTGTGATGTGCTCGGATTTTCTTTTCCTAGTTAGGATTCTAGCAGCTGCATTCTGCACTCATTGTAATCGATTTACTGTATGTCTTTTTTGGGTGGTCCTGAGAGGAGTGCGTTACAGTAATTTAGTCGACTGAAAACAAGTGTTAACTCATTTCTCAGCATCTTGCAACGTTATAAGAGGTCTAACTTTTGTTATATTTCTTAAGTGAAAAAATGCTGTCCTAGTGATCTGATTAATATGCGATTTAAAATTCAGGTCACAGTCAACATTTACCCCTAAATTCTTTACCTCTGTCTTGACTTTTAAGCCTAATGCATCAAGTTTATTTCTAATAACCTCATTATATCCATTATTGCCAATCACTAAAATTTCAGTTTTCTCTTTATTTAGCTTGAGAAAATTACCACTCATCCACTCAGAAACACAAGTAAGACATTCTGTTAGTGAAACAACAGAGTCGGGGTCATCAGGTGCTCTTGATAAATACAGCTGCGTGTCATCAGCATAGCTGTGGTAGAACACGTTATGCCCTGAGATAATCTGACCTAACAACAATCCAGATTTCTAATGTATGCCATACCATAAATGTACACTGATGTATGTCACAGCAGAACAATCTAAACGCGAACAGGCCACAAAATCTCGCCAGTGCTATCCACTTCATACTTCTAAAAAATAAAGCAAGTTGACTTCTAAAAGTCCCTAAAGTCCTGCTGTCTAAGACACTACTTGTTCATTTATTCCATGTATCTGTGGTAAAAACTTGATAAACAGAACAGGGTTGGCATACCTTAATGGTACACCTCTGTATAATGAAGAAAAAAATCCGGAGTGGTCTCCCCTAGACTTTCTCGTATAATCAGATATGGGGATGGATATTTGAGGAGTAAAGTGCAAGACAATGATTCTATTTTTATATTATGTACATTAAAGAACCATTGACAACAATCAAATCAATAATATATTCGTCAACAAGCATTTTGCTACTGGGATTCTTTCATCTGTACTTTAACAAATTTCACTTGCTGTCTCCAAATCTGAAAACCGTTTTTGTCCATACTTCCCATTTTTTAGTTATGATGTTCCAGGTCCTGGACAACTAGGGTGACTGGACAGTAAAGGCGATGCGTTTCAGCATTTAAGAAATAAGTTTAGTCTCGAGAAAAGAGAAGCCAAAATTAAGGAAGGTGTTTTTGTTGGCCCTGAAATATGTGAACTGATGCTTGATGATGAGTTCAAAAGGAAACTGAAGCCCACTGAATCAGCACCCTCATTCGTGCAGGTTGTCAAGAATTTTCTTGGCAGTCACAGAGCAGAGAATTACACTGAGCTTGTGGATAATATGCTGAAAGTATATCAGCTTAATGGGAGCCAGAATGTCACTGAAGACGCATTTTCTTACATTCTCATCTCGACTTTTTTCCACCAAATCTAAGCGATGTCAGAGATGAGTATGGGGAAAGATTTCATCAAGATATAAAGGTGATGGGAAACTGATATCGGGAAAAATGAACTCCAAGCCTGATGGGTGACTACTGTTGGTTCTTGCAAAGAGAGACGGATGTGCAGTACAAGAGCAAAAGCGAGTGCCTCCAACATTTTTGGGCACGCTGACCTCACTTTTATATTGAGGTAAATTGACATAAGTATGCTTTAACGTGTCTCTGGTATCGTCTTCTGGTTTGTTTTCAGAATAAACACATCAAAACAATTTTGGTGGGACAGAGTCCAAACTCCAGATATCGTGTTGATATATTATATTGATATTCAAAAGTGTCCAAACGTCAATGACGTGTATTTCAAAAACCTGATGTGGTAGCTTAATTCCGATTTCATATATGGAATCAGTGTAAAAAACTTAATAAAGAGATGCTCTGAAGCCCCCAGAAGCAAACAAAAAATATTTTTTTGTAGACCAGTGTTGTAAAAGTTGAATAAATCAGACTCATGAATAAAAGGTAAAGCACCACTTCTGGTTAGCGGAAATTGCCCAAAAGTTGATTGAAATCTACGTTTTGTACCGAATGCATGTAGGCAAAATTTGGTTGACCTAAGTGAAAGCTATGAATGCTAGGTGGCACTGTTGCCCCTTTAAACCCAACAGACAGACAGTCAGGACACCGGGTTAAAAAGCACCGAGAAGTGTTTTTATTACTTTTCTTTCTTGTACAGTGCCCTCTAAGCACCACAGCCACAATACATGCAAATAAACACAATAATAATCACTATTTCTCTTTATCTTCTCCACACCTCCCAGCAAGCGTCGTCTACTACCTCCCGACTCTCGCTCCTCCTGGTGGGTGTTTCATAATCCTTGACCCGGAAGTGCTGGCATGTCATGTGGGAGGAAGATCAGAAACACTTCCGGGTCAGATGGAGAATTCAAGTTTCTGATCAGCCCGGGGTGATCCACTAGTACTTCGAACTTCGTCTCCCATCTTCTTTCCCTAGTGTCCCCTGGCTGCATCCACGGTACCCAGCAGGGCTGTGTTGCCGAACTCCATGTCCCATAGTGCCCTAGGGCACCACTGCAGTCCGGGGAAGCTGCCATTTAATGTCTTGGGGGAGGCAGTGTCCTAGAAAAGCTGAGTTTCCCCATCCTTCCATCTCAGGGGCGTCCCGGCCGGGTTGAGTTGTTGTTCGTCTCTTGCAAAGCGTACTCAAGTTATTGTGTTTACACACACAAACAAACAGGCAGACACACAGACATAATTCCAAAAATGGTATTTTCAGACTCAGGGAGGTCTAAAATGTTGAGATTCATCAAAATCTTGACATCAAATTTTTGGACAATTACAATACTTTCCCTATATGAGAAAGTAAAAATTAAGAAAAAATTGATGACACACACATAAAAAAATAAAAAGATAAAATAAATTCTTTCTCACTTTTGGAGTTTCTGTTTAGGAGTTACCTATCTAAGTTATGTTTCTGCAAGTTACTTATATTCCGGTCCATTGTTACAGTAATAAGCTTGTTTAGTTTGCAGATGATACCAAGCTCTGTAAATTGGCAGATAATTGAGAATCCATTGAATCATCACAGAAGGACTTGGACAGCAGACAGGCTTGGGCAGATTTGTGGCAGATGAAATTTAATGTCAGTAAAAGTAAAGAATTACACATAAGAATTCAAAATGTTAGGTTTGAATCCGCAATGGGAGATCTGAAAATCGAAAGTACACCATATGAGGAGGACTCGGGAGTCATAGTGGACTCGACGCTTTCGACTTCCAGACAGCGTTCAGAAATCATTAGGAAGGCTAACAGAATGTCAGGTTATATAGCGCCTTGATGTGTGGAGTACAAGTCACAGGAGGTTCTGCTCAAGCTTTATAACACACTGGTAAGGCCTCATCTGGAGTCCTGTGTGCAGTTTTGGTCTCCAGGCTACAAAAAGGACATAGCAGCACAAGAAAAGGTCCAGAGAAGAGCGACTGGGCTGATTCAGGGCTACAGGGGATGAGTGATGAGGAAAGATTAAAAGAGCTGAGCCTTAAGGAGATGAAGAGGAGACCTGACTGAAGTGTCTAAAATGATGAAGGAGTTAGTCCAGTGGATCGAGGCGGTGACTTTAAAATGAGTTCATCAAGAACACAGAGACACAGTTGGAAACTTGTTAAGGGGTAATTTCACACAGACATTAGGAGGTTTTTCCTCACACAGAGAACCGCATACACGTGGCATAAGTGACCAAGCAGATAATAGGACTTTAGGGACATTCAAAACTTAACTTGATGTTATTTAGGAAGAATGAAGTGGACAGGATTGGCAAGCTTTGTTGGGCTGAATGGCCTGCTCTCATCCAGGTTGTTCTAAAGTGACATACATCCACATACATTTATGCTATGACATGCGGTCAGCAAACTATACAGTATGTCTCTGTACTGTTCCATTTTCAGGTAAACACTACAATCTATTTAGCAGTTGTGGGACATGACCGGCCTTTTATCCCGGCCAATACCCCCAAGCCGCCAGGTGGAGCCCTGCCTGCAACATAGAGGTGCCCAGAGTTCCAGCAGGGCATCATGGACAGTGGAGTTTTTCATCACAGCCCTGCTGGATACCATGGGAACCTCCAGGGGACGCTGCAGGAAGGCCCAGAGACTATTATGTGCCCTATAACCCGGAAGTACGTCATAGTCATAGCGACAGGAAGAATAACGTGCTTCCGGGGTGAAGAAGAAGAGTTTCTATCTGACCCGGAAGTGTTCCATGTCACGTGGACAGAGAGGGCGAAACATTTCTGGGTCAAGGACTATAAAAGGACTATGGGAAATCCCAGACGTCGAGCTGAACTGGGTGGAAGGGTGGCAACGCGTCTGGGAGTGTGGAGGATTGTGATTATTGAGTATTGTAGTGATTATTGGTAATTTATGAGTATTGTGGAGTGGAGGGTGCTTTGTGCACATTATTGTTCAAATAAAAATAATATTTGGACTTTTACCTGGTGTCTAGAGTCAAGTCAGAGGGTTCAAGAGGACGACAGCGCCCTCTATCTGTCACACAGTACATATTCCTATCTAACTGAGTAACCAAGTATCGAAGTGACTGAGCCTATGTCCACACTACCATTATTTGATTTATAAATGTTGACATTACTGTCCATTTTCGCCTTTCATTCACACCACCCATGGTGCTTTTAAACCCAGAAAATGTTTGAAAATGCTCTCCAGAACCATTTATTTCTGAAAGCTCAGCTCTGCAGTGTGGGTGGGTGTATCATTCTCTGATTGGTTTGCACTTACTATGTAGCCCTTGCTTGATTGGATCCTGCTCGTTACAATGTCTCATTCCCTGGATGGAAACCATAGTCCATCATGCAGGTGGTGCAGTGGTGGTGCAGCTGCTATGCAATAAGGAGGTCATAGCTTTGTGACTAAAGCTGCGTCGGTGGGGAGGTTAGCAGGCTGCCGGTGCTGATTGACAAATTTGCAAAACAAAAGACGCTGATGATGAGGTGCGAGGGAATTTAAGGTGGCCCGGGATTACACATTTTTTCGTAGGCTTCAGGGATCCTAGTCTTAAGGTCACCATTGAACTCCTCCAAAGCCCAACTAGAATACAGAATTTGAAATGTACTGCATGTCAAATTTTATTTTAACCAAAGCAGAAGGCTGCCTTGCATGATATACAAATAACTTGTTATTTTAAACTACTCATGCTAATTCTTTTCAGGTTTAGTGAAGCTCAATAAAAAGCCTACTGTGCCTTAAAAAAAATACCTGACATATTACTATATCTTTATTCAAAAAAAGACCTAAAGCATAGGTAAAAGTAAATGTCTATACAGTTACACTGCATAATCACACATAAGGCAGAAGCAAGAAATTTCTTTCTTTCAAAATCAAATAGCCAGTAGAACTTGAACGCTCATTTCCCCAGAGAAGCTTTATATCGTATCACTGAACCACAACCGCTGCTGAGTAAGCAGCTTCTCTCGAAACATGAGCAGTGAAAGAGCCCAAATGTTTCGACGGCAGTTCAAAGTCCCCTTTTTTTTTTTTTTTTTTTTTTTTTACTCTCATAACACATGTAACAGCTTGAGAGAGTGAAATTTATGAAATATCATTACTGGGAGAGTTCAGCCGTTTATTAGGAAGGTGATACCATCGACAGTCAATTCATTATCGGCTCATCAGTTTGAAATTGAAACATAAGACTTGTAGGGAAGTGGCAGGGTATAAAAAAAAAAAGCTAATCCTAAAATAAACAATTTTGTATTCTCTTATTTTCAAAATCAGATTCTATTCTGCACTTTCATTTGAATGCAGTCAGTCTGTTGCATCCAGAATCAAGTAATTGAAATACGTACGGTTAAAAAAGCACAATTTTGGAGGTTTTATTTCTTCTTAGGCAGTAATGCAACACAGAGGAAAGCATGGGGTCTTAAATAGATGCACTGCTTGACTTTTACGGAAAAAGAAAGCACACATGTACTCCGTTTCTATGAAGTAAAGTAAACTACACGCATCAATGCAGTAACAACAGGAGTTGCATGAAACTGGTTTTGGTGAAACTCACACAAATACACTAATATGGCCACAAGTTTGTGGATACTGAAACATCACACCTATTTGAGATTGTTACACATCCAATTCTAAAAGCAAAGGTATTAAATGGAGATGAACCCCCCCCCCCACCAACAGCCCACCACACCTTTGCGGCTATAACAGTCTCCACTCTTTTCTCTCCACAAGATTTTGGAGTGTGCCTGTTTGCCCAAAAGAGCATTTGTGAGGTCTGGACGAGAAAACCTGGCTCACCATTGGCTTTCTAATTCACCCCAAAGATATTTAACTCTTTGAGGGTTGAATATTTTTTCCAAAAAACGCAGTTTTCTGAAAAGCACCCAAAGCAAGGGTCCCACACATAAATCAACATAAAATATCAGTTGCTGAGTGCTATAGCCGGCAGTTCACAGTCCTGTGCCGTGAGCCAGGCTGTCTTTGCAGGACGGGGGTGAGGATGGCAGCAGCAGTTGTGGTCGCAGTGCTACGCAATCTGGTTTGTGACTCATGTCATTATGAGTGGCGGTCTTCATCAACACAAATGTGTTCGGCACCACGATTAGCTAGAGATTGATCGGCTGATGCTGGTACATTGTTTTCGTTTTCAATATCGATCTCCAGATTACTTGCATCAAAATCGGAGTCTGACAAGTCAGAGTCCAATTCAGCGATAATGTACAAAACATCATCCATGGAGTATTTTGTTTTGTGCATTCGATTCGATCTCTCGCCAGATGTTGATGCCACTCTTGTCATTGTTTGCACTTCAGTACTCCCACAAGTGCAGGGAATCTCGGTCAAACCAACAAAGCTAACTTTTCTTCTAGCAAAGATAGTCGAAGTAAAACACTACTGTGAGTTTTGTCACCGTTTGCAGTTGCTTACTGCTCTCAACCCCTCCCTGCTGACAAAAGTCGACATTTGCCCTGAATGAGTCACTAAGGTCGAGGTCAGGGCACTGTGCAGACCACTTGAGTACATCCATGTCTACTGCTTGTCTTTAAAACTATTTGTCTAAAAACTTACAACGATAAACCAGAGATGTTAATTGCTGGTGGGAATGACGCTGATCACAACAATATTTTGACATCATTTAACTCAGTTGGAATCCCCATTAATTTTACTGAATCAGCCAGCAGTCTAGGAGTTATCTTTGACTCTAGCATGTCATTTAAAGCGCACCTTACCAAGTTGTCCAAATCATGTTTCTTCCATCTTAAAAATGTTGGGAAATTAAGGCTAATAAGTCTATGTGCTAATAGTGAAGTAAAGGCAATTCTAATTTGTTTGACCTTCTCCACTTTAAGCCTATCTGCGACTCCACCAAGTACAGCTGTTAATGGGTTAGGAGGGATTGTGACCCCAAGGCTGTCTCATAGGCATTGAAAGATTTTGGTCCAGAAAGTTGCTAATTTGGTGCACACCCAAAACATGTGGCTCAGTGAGGCTGGAGCTCGATTGCAACGTTCACAAGTTGGCTCTTGCCCTGGAAACATTTTGGACAATTTTAAACGAGAGAGATGCGCTCGATATATAATTGTATGCTTTGCACACGTGGAGCTCGTGAATTCTGTGCATGGACATGCGGCTTTTTACACGCTATGCACTTCAGCGCTCTCCGAGTTTCCTACTTCACGGCTGAGCAGTTCTTGCTCCTAGATGCTTACACTTCATAATATTAGCACTTACAGTCAACCAGGGCACATCTAGTGAGGCAGATATTTCACATACTAAATTGTGGCAAAGGTAACACCCTATGACAGTGGCATATTTGAAGTCATTGGGCTGTTCAGTAATCTATGTTGTTTGTATCCTATTGTATTTTTTAGTAATGGGCAAGACTACCATTTTGTTTTCTTTGAGTTTATTAGTTGACAGAGCTTACTTTACCACTTTATGTTATGCTTTTTGCATGCAGTGATCTGACACCTTTAAGTACGCTTTTTCTTGTAATTCATTTTTGTTCCATTCTTTTTATATGGTTTATGAGCTCATTAGGAGCTAGTTAAGTGTAGGCAATGACAGCTACTGAGTGCGAAATTACATAAATGTTCTTATTGTTTCGTCATTCACCTGTTTCACTCAAAAATCATTATGCAAGAGATGAACCCTAAAAGTGGAAAAGCAATACGGTTTTGATTTATATGGAATGCTTCACCCATAGTATAACTTGAACATCTGTTAGTTATATTGAATTACATTTTGTCGTGTAAGCTATGATCTAGCAAAGCATAAGACAAGTGTCTGATTAACTGCTTTCAGATTTACTAGCAGCTGTGAAGCGGGCCTCTCTAAGATCTCACTGATCACTCACTTAAGAGACTATACTTTCTTTGATATGCTGCATCAATTACGGCTCTCTTTTCAGACAACGAAAGACGAGATTCATTACCTGCAGAGCAAATTCTTAATGTTTCAAGTTGCCAAAGTTTTAGCCAAGTGCAGTCAAAATGTGTTTATTATATGTGTTATTATATGTGTTAATTATATCCAAATCATAATTTAATTACTTTTATGCATGTATTCTGAATGTAAAATTTAGTGGGCATTTGAACTTTCATGCTGATTGCCAGTTTCGTGTTTGGTGCTCCACTCAGCAATGTAATAAATTTTAGAGTCCCATACAAGAATAGATTTAGATTGTTAATCACAATAGACCATGAAAACTGGGCCAATATACTATCCTAGTATTAACTATATTTTAAAGTTAAGTGACAAGGTGGTTGGCAGATTTCTGGGTTCAAATCCCACTCCACATTGCTGTATGTGTGGCGTTTATATGTTGACTTTATTTAACTTTGTGATCCCTGCCCTCCACGCCATTGACACTTTGCCAGCCCACCCTGGTATTTATTACTGCTGCTAGGGTACAATTCTAATTTGTAAGTCATCCTTTTTATGCACTCACTAAGCAAATTCTTCGGACCACAATACTAATGTGGGATAGGGGCCTCCTTTTGCTCTTAGAATTCTTCGAATGGATTCTACGGAATTTCAGATTCTGGTCCACGTTGACATGATTGCCTCAGTTTTAATTTCTGTACATTTTTTCAGCTGCACATTTATGCCGAGAATCCCCTATTCCACCACATCCCAAAGGTGTTGTCCTAGATTCAAGGTTGGGTGACTGGGAAAGCCAATAAAGAACATTGAACTCTTTGTCATGTTCAGGAAAGTTCAGGAAAATTTACCAGGGGCTGACATCACTGGAGCACCTTCCTCTTATATATTCTGCCTACAATTGTCAATCAGTAAAACATTTGTGCTGTAGATCAATTCTTGCTTTTCCTAGTGACTGACTTTGACTTTGGTTAATGGTAATTAGAAAACACAGTTTTACAGGATTATTTGGAATCCATCCATCCATCCATCCTCTTCCTCTTATCAGAGGTCAAGTCGCGGGGGCAGCAGCTTGAGCAGAGATGCCCAGACTTCCCTCTCCCCGGCCACTTCTTCTAGCTCTTCCGGGGGAATCCCAAGGCGTTCCCAGGCCAGTCGAGAGACATAGTCCCTCCAGCGTGTCCTGGGTCTTCCCCGGGGCCTCCACCCAGTTAGACGTGCCTGGAACACCTTACCTGGGAGGCGTCCAGGAGGCATCCTGATCAGATGCCCGAGCCACCTCATCTGACTCCTCTCGATGCAGAGGAGCAGCGGCTCTACTCTGAGCCCTCCTGGATGACTGAGCTTCTCACCCTATCTTTAAGGGAAAGCCCAGACACCCTGCGGAGGAAACTCATTTCAGCCGCTTGTATTCACGATCTCGTTCTTTCGGTCACTACCCATAACTCATGACCATAGGTGGGGATAGGAACATAGATCGACTGGTAAATTGAGATCTTCGCCTTGTGGCTCAGCTCCTTTTTCACCACGACAGACTGATGCAGAGCCCGCATTACTGTGGATGCCGCACCGATCCGCCTGTCGATCTCACGCTCCATTCTTCCCTCACTCGTGAACATTATTTGGAATTTAAGCAGTTAATTAGTAGGAACAATGAAAATTTTGGGTATAAATATAATTTTACTCTATAGCACATCCTTTAAAAATTGTAACTTCAATCAGATTTTTGAATGTAATGCTTTGATCTGTAATCATTTTTGGAGGGTTTAGGTCAAATGCAATATGCACTGAATCATGGTTTACTTTAATTTATTAAACTCATCATTGACATTAACAGGCCGTGCATTTATGTGACTCATGGAATGAACTGAACATTTTAAGCATTATGTAGAAAAGAACAGCTGAAAAGAAATAGCATCCTGAACTATGTATGATGTCCACCTCCGCTGTGTTCTGTCACTGGGGGACCCCTATACTGAGCTGTGCAAGTGTTTAAACTTACCAAGGCGTGCCATCTCTCCTGGCTTGTGTTATACCCAGAGCTTGAAGTGCTTTTGCTTTGAGATCCGGAGTGTAGTGGCACATCACAGTCTGACTTGTAATGGGGCACCCCAGGTCTCTACAGTATGGAATGTGCTGTATGTCACCACAAAGGCCCACTCCTCAAAATATTTGTATATAAGCACACTGGGCAATCCAAGATAGTGAACATCACCCTATTCCATCAGATGTGTATGGTTTTTATACCGTATTGCAATGAGTAAGAAGAAGCCAAAAGAATAATTAGTACCAATTCCAAGGACTCATCTTGCTAGGAATGTCTCATTTGAGCAACACCAAAATTTTGTGGTTCGATTTCATTAATGGTATTGGCCTTCATTTGCTTAAAGTGGCAGCCCCAGATGTCCACCTGATTCCTTCTCGGTACTCAGAAGAAAATGGATGGAGTGCCTAAGAATATCCCACTCATGACAGCATTAACATCAAATAATTAAAAAAAAAAACAGGTCTGCAAATTCTCATTTTTCTGTAATGTCACCAAGTTTCAATTAAATGAGTCAAAGCGTTTGTGGTAATAAAAAAAAAAAGGTTGTAGAATCTAGCTTTTCTATTGCAGGGGATTTGTGGGCGGGTTGACTACTAAATATTGTTATGTTGAAATTTCCTTAGCTAATACATAGTGTCCTACATATCATACCTAAATGGAATATTATGAGTGAGTCATCTTTGCATTTTGTGTGTATTTTATATATATATATATATATATATATATATATATATATATATATATTGTCACACACGTGTGTTTAGGAGACAGCTAAAGGGCTTAAATACAGGTAGTTTCATGCCAGACCAGGGGGGGGGCGGAGTGCACTAATTTTCCCTCTCGATCTTTTGCAAACCATTCTAGGGAAATCCCACCCGGCTCTGGGGCAGCCACTGACGTCACTTCTGGTTCCGGTCGGGATGACATCACTTTCGCTACTGGCCTTTAAAGCTGCCATCTTGCTACCTGGAAATCAGTTCTGTTTTGGACTCGGTTGAATGAACATGTCTCTGTTTTTTGATAGCTTTTGCAGCCATAATCGATTAAATGGGTGGCTGCCCCAAACCTTCTCGATGTCTTTTGGTCGTTTTTCTGACAATATATATATATATATATTTGTCACACACATGTGCATGGGAGGCAGCAAAAGGTCCTGAAGGGGGGCAATAACAACGCCAAACTAGGGGGTGACGAAGTGTGCTGATCCTTTCTCTCTTTCCACAGCAGACCAGTTACGGGAAATCCCGCCTGGCCCTGATAACATCACTTTCAGTTTCGGGGCCTAAAGATGTCACTTCCGCTTTTGACCCTAATGATGTCACTTCTGGTTCCATCCTGCTGACATCACTTCCTTTACTCCCTATCAAAACCTCCATCTTTTCCTCATCAAATCAGTTCTGTTTTGGACTCCAACCTGTACACATCTATACATAATTTTTTTTCCATTTTTGCAGCCAAGAACAATATACGGATGGCTGCCCCAAACCTTTTTGTGGCTCATTTGTCTTGTTTTGACAATACTATATATGTATACATACACACACACAAACACACACACACGGCCTCTTCCTGGTAAAAAGCCTAGTGAAGAGGTATGGGGTAATTTTTACTTGCCTAACAACTAGAGCAGTACATTTAGAAATTACATATAACTTAGACACTGATTCTTGTATCCAAGCCTTATGCTGAATTATCTGTAGAAGAGGACAAGTTAAAATCTTGCGCTCAGATAATGGAACAAATTTTATCGGAGCAGAAAGAGAACTACGAGAAGCAGCTAAAACTCTTGAACAAGAAAAAATCTTCTCTAAACTTAGCTTTTCTTGTAAAACTTTAGTCGTTTCTATACTTAAGGATTCTTAACTTCTTCTTTACGCTTTAAACATACAGCACAGCACTTTCAATTAAGTGCTTTGTCTTACATGTTACTTGGCACACAAAACATGCGCACAAGGTACGCAAGGCACGATAGGTATGGTTTAAAACCATGTGCCCTCTACACCTTACACATGGCAAGGCTGATCACTAACTGAGAATAAGGTTTAGTCAAATAAGCTTAGATTTTATTTTCATTCCACTTCAATAATTTGGACTATATTGTTAAGTCGATTACATAATATCTAAATGAAAATCTATTTAAATTCCAGATGTGACAAACAGAACCGACACCAAGAGGAGGATGAACACTTTCATAAGAGGACAGCGGAGAAAATCATCGTGTCCTCACTCCCATCTGTTCAAGAATTGCACTACTCATGTTGCCAGAGCAGATCCATTAAGATCATAAAAGATCCCACACACTTGGCACATGGGCTGTTTGAACTTCTGCCCTCTGGAAAACGTTACCACAGTATGCACTGCAGAAGGACCAGATTTAACAGGAGCTTCTTCCCTCAGACCATCAGAATACTAAACTCTGTTAAATAACCTTTGACCTTTTGCTCTCTTTACTTACTGTGCACTTTATTACCACAAATAGGTCTTAAATTTACATTATATTGTATTGTAATATCGTACAATATTACATTGTCTATATTGTATATATTATGTATAAATATTGTATCCATATAGTGCAATATCACAATCACTGTGAAACGATGTGCAATATTTTCTTTCATGTTATATTTCACCCACTGACTGGCCCACATTTATATATATCTTTTGTTTTTATTGTTTGTACTGTGCTGCCTTGTGCTGTTTTACACTGTCTTACCTACTTTCTGTGTAAGAAGTGAAATGTTTGTAATGTCTGTATGTTGTCTTGTGTGCACTTGTCTTTTATGTCTGCACTTTGAGCCTGGAGAAACGCAATCTTGTTCAGCTATGCATCCGTTGTTGTACTGTTGTATGGTATGAATGACAATAAGGTTCACTTATTTACTTACTTACAAGGCACTGTATTCTAGCCATGATACCTGCTCAAAGACAGTAAATATTCGAAAATGTATTCCATTACCTTTCTCTTGCCCTATGTGTAACTTCAGTGCTTTTCTTCTGTATCTTCATGTGTCTGAACCTGTCTTGACCGGCACTCCTTCTGTCGAGCTCATGTGTGTAAACCCTGCTTCTCAGACTCGATCATTTGGAGGCACCTAGCTCACATCTCTTATGGTTCCTGACTTTTAAGGGGACTCAGCCTGACTCCTATGCTTTTACGTCACACACTTCCAAATTGACCAATCAGATTGCTTGCAGAGACTATACCCAAAGACCTTAGCGTTTTATTATATACAGGGTAGTAAGATATCTTGTCTGACATGCTTATACAAAAAGACATCACAATGTAATACAACTGTTTTCAGAAAAGTTCAGAAAACTAAGGATGTTAAGTCTTTTTCCGGGTCCCGCAGTGAAGCAGAAGCACTAATAAAGCTGACAGCCTTATAGTTTAATGTCCAGTGCTTAGCCACTGGCTCAAGACAGATATACCCATCCTACTACCGATAAAATTACTGGGAGAGAGAGAAGTAGGAAGGAATCCAGACCTGAAAAAAGGTGGACCAGCCATCCCCAAAGATCCACCAAAGAAGTGTCGGTGAAGAAGCATGGCTGTCTTTATGTCTACATCTGATCAAATTAAAGTCAGATTTGAATCTCCTCTGAGAGAGGTTCAGAAATTCTAAATTCAATAAATAACAATTCACAGAGCTTTGCAAAACCCCATCCTCTGTTGCTTGTGATTTCATGCAGTGCTCCCCAGGGGTTTACACATTTTTAATGTGAACTCACTTCATTTTTTGCTACAATTTTATTTGTTTATGGTAAACTAACAGGAGGCACTTCTTCAGATCAATTATGTTTTAATAGAACCTCTTATAAAATTTTGGAGGAGGGAATTGAGAACAGATACTGTTTTGGAGTTATGAGAAAGGGATGAAGCAAATGAGTACAGGGGATGAACTGGAAGAGGGGAAGAGAGGGGAAGTCCTCATGTCCTGGGCACACATCTCAGCTGCAAAACAGAAAAAGTAGGAAGTGGAAGGGATAGGATGTTGAGATTAAGAGAAAGGATGAGATGAGATATCGGGACAGCTTAGGTGTTAGCTAAACAAACAGGTGTGATGGACTGAATGGTCTCCTCTCATTTGTCAAATTTCTTATGTTCTTATGTACGCATCCAGCTCTGACTCATTAAATATACAGTATCTCCTAGCAAAGATATACCAGAGTGATACCAAAGAGGAGGAGGAAATTGGGAGGCCTCTAATATTTAGGGCAGAATTACGAAATAAAGGCGTGTGGAGGTGCCATCTTGGCATAGGACCCATCAGTTTTTCCACACTTCTCTATGTCAATGGGGTCAACAATAGGAGACAGTGACTTTATTGAGCATGGGGACGAGAATATGTTTTGTTTCTATGGGCAACCAGGAAAAAGGATGCTGGGGATGGCAGACCGGACTCCAGACTGGCCTTAGAGTAAATAACTCTTGGAGGGAGAAGCCACCATCCAACCTGTCACAGATAAAAGTGGAGTGTTTAATAGATGATCTCTTGTGATTATAAAGGAGTGAAGACACCGGAGACTTAACAGATTGCCAGCCTACCCAGCCTACCTACCAGGTAGGTCAGTGGGTGGTTGGAGCATAGAGCTAAGAAAGTGAATTCTAAGGAGAAAATTGATTTTAATAATTAAAAGTCTGAATTAGAATAAGAGAGAAAGGTAGGACCAAGAAGAAATGGAGTCTCTGACACCCTTCAGAACGTATTGGTGCACTGCGAATACACTTGACTTATAGTTTTCATAGTTTTCCATCCTCTTTCTCTGTACGTTTATCATTCGTTTGCTCAGAGGTTGATGCGCTTGTTGCTTCCTGAGCAGCTCTTCTTTTCTCCACCTTAGTGGCCCGCTTCTTCTCTTCTTTCATTGGCATCTTTTCACGTTAAAACTGATTAAGTCAGTATTTGTGTTGCAGTTACTTAGTACGTTTTCTTTCATTTTTCACTTAAGCTAGCACTTAAGTCTTTAATCTGCCTCAAGAATGATTTAAGATATGAATAGGTAGGTGAAGTGACGGCGAAGGTGGTAGTGGTGAGAATGGAGCCCGTACACAAGCGCCACATGGCCACCATGCTGGCTGCTGTCAAGAGTTGATTTTATTTTTATTTTAATTTTATTGTACAAAGAGGAATAACCTTGGAGGTCAATCATCACCCCGAAAGCGGATAGTAGACATCACGTAATATATGTGTACCAAATTTCAGGTCAATAGGTCAAATGGTTTGCGAGCTACAGGTGATTTAACTCTTTTCCAAAAAATGCAGTTTTCAGAAAAGCACACAAAGCAATAGTTTCACATGTAAGTCAACATAAAATGTCTGTTGCTGTGTGCTGTGGCCACCGGTTTGCCATCTCTTGAGGCTTAAGCCACTCATGGACAGCATGCTGGTTGGCAGGGATGTGTGGCAGGCTGGCTTCCAGTTTGTCTTTTGCGTGACGGGGGTGGCAGCGGCAGTCTTGGTCGCAGTGCAATGCACTGGTTTGAACCTCTTGTCATTATACTGTAAGTGACTGTCTACACAGTCGCCATAGGCGCATCAGCTACAGGAACGTGTTCAGCACCATGATCAGCTGGGGACCGATCAGCTGATGTGGATACCTCACTTTCGTTTTTGATCTCGATCTCCAGATCACTTGCATCAAAATTGAAGTCCAACACAACAGAATCCAATTCACTGATAATATGCAAAATTATGCTGGACAAACAAACGAACAGCCACGGTAGCATATTATATATAAAGATATTAGAATATCGTAGAGAAGAATAGGCCATTTAGCCCAACTTGCTAGTCCTATCCACGTAATTCATCCAAAACAACATAAAGTCGAGTTCTGAAGGTCCCTAAAGTCTTACTTTCCACCACACCACTCCAGGTGACTGTGGTTCTCAGTGTGAAGACAAACTTCCTAATGTTTGTGAGAAATTTACCCTTAGCAAGTTTCCAGCTGTGTCCCCGTATTCTTGATGAACTCATTTTAAAGTCACCGTCTCGATCCACTGCACTAATTCCCTTCATAATTTTAAACACTTCAGTCGTGTCTTCTCTTAATCTTCTTTTGCTTAAACTGTAAAGGCTCAGCTTTTTTAATCTCTCCTCATAACCCATCCCCTGTAGCTCTCTAATCAGCCTAGTTCCTCCTCTCTTGACATTTTCTAGTGCTGCTATGTCCTTTTTATAGCCTGGAGATCAAAACTGCACACAGGACTCCAGATGAGGCCTCACCAGTGTGTTATAAAGCTTGAGCAGAACCTCCTGTGACTTGTACTCCACATATCAAGGCGCTATATAACCCGATATTCTGTGAGCCTTCTTAATGGCCTCTAAACACTGTCTGGTAGTTGATACTGTCAAGTCCACTATGACTCCTAAATCCTTCTCATGAGGCGTACTTTCAATTTTCAGACTTCCCATTGTGTATTCAAACCTCACATTTTCACTTCCTTCCTGTGACCTTTTACATTTACTGAAATTAAATGGTTCAAAGTCTCAACTCCATCAATCTTCCCTCATAACTCATCTCCTGTAGCCCTTAACTCAGCCTAGTTGCTCTTCTCTGGACCTTCTCTAGTGCTGCTATGTCTTTATGGAGACCACAACTGCTCACAGGACTCCAGATGAGGCCTCACCAGTGTGTTATAAAGACTTGAGCAGAACCTCCTGTGACTTGTACTCCACACATCAAGGCGCTACATAACCTGACATTCTGTTAGCCTTCTTAATGGCTTCTGAACACTGTCTGGCAGTTGATAGTGTCAGGTCCACGGCGACTTCCAATTCCTTCTCATAAGGTGTACTCTCGATTTTCAGACCTTCCATTGTGTATTCAGACCTCACATTTTTACTTCTTATATGTAATTCTTTACATTTCCAGCCATCAAATTTCATTGGCCACAACTCTGCCCAAGCCTGTCTGCTGTTCAAGTCCGTCTGTGACAATTTAACTGATTCCCGATTGTCTGCCAATCTACCCAGCTATTGGTATCATCTGCAATGAACATGGCATAAAATTGGCACCTACAAGCTCCCGGACCCCAGCATAGACGTCCAATCCCAGGTAGCTGAATGCGGGAATGAGTGAAGAAAATGTAGAGAGGTAACGGGAAGAATTTAGTGGGAAAAGAACCGATTTAGAGCAGTTAATTTCATAACCGGGCAGAGCTTCACAGATATTAAAATGTATTGTGCTGCAGTTCAACTTTTGACGAATGTTATATTTAGTTGTTAAAAGCCATTGTCTAAAGAGTCCTGCACCAATTATTTACTTTTAGAGCTGAGCCTCCATCAGATGCTAAATCTCTTTTTTTTTTCTAGTCTTTTTCTAGTAGCTTTTTTTATCATTATTTTACTCAGTAATGCTGGCGCATTTCCAAGCAGACTTGCGCTTTAGCTTTGTTTAAACTTGTCAAGCCTCAAGCAACAAAAAATGAAATTTAACAGTTATATCTTTAAAATGAATCTTCACTTCCTTGCCCTACATTTTCCCCCACAAGCTAATCTAACTTAAACATTATTTAAATTTTAATAAGGCTTGAGTGAATATTTAATTTATGAAA
The DNA here is from genome assembly GCF_900747795.2 of Erpetoichthys calabaricus. Classification (NCBI taxonomy): domain Eukaryota; kingdom Metazoa; phylum Chordata; class Cladistia; order Polypteriformes; family Polypteridae; genus Erpetoichthys; species Erpetoichthys calabaricus. Next base: position 85,534,123 of record NC_041408.2, read on the forward strand.
TATATTTTGCTATTTTCTGATATGTATACAGAGACATTGCTAATATTTTTGGTTGCCACAACAGGGTAAAGAACCAGGTAGTAGATTTTCTACTGATTATCTTAACTGTAACACAAATGTGAAAATAAGAAATTCACAGTGTTGACTAACCCTTCATTAACGCGGTGGCAGAGCTGAAACAACTCTTCAGGTATTCTTAATGATTTCTTGACGTATTTTTTAAAAATCTTTTTTTAATAAATAAATATGCAGATACAAATTAGAGCAGATATGCATGGGGTGCCGGACCAGGGGAGGGCAGAGTGCGCTAACTCACTCTCTCTCTTTCTCTAACTACGGCCCGATGACATCACTTTTGGTTTCGGTCCCACTGACATCACTTCCTCTGACCGGCTTTAAAAGACGCCATTTTGTGTTTGCAAATCAGTTCTGTTTTCAAGTCAAAGATCACTATTATTTCTGCTCTTAATTGAGAGGAGACATGTTGGTAAACACCAGGAAAGTTTTTGTTTTCCTCTGACTTTAATCTCTTTTGAGGAAATGCGATCATTATCTCTTAAACTGGACGGCATGCAGTGGCGGCTGCTAGCTTTTGAAACAGGGGAAGCTCATATTAGGCCTTCATCATAAAATTCATTATGTTATTTGTACGTAAATTCTGCCCTCCGTTCCTTTTGCAGAAAATGGTCTGTGACCCTGTCGTACCAATTGGCCATCTTTTCCAGGGGCTTAACCAGTTTCCTCTCAATGGCCAGGAGAGCAAGGTTGCTCAAACGATCTTGGCCCATCGTGTTGCGGGTGTATGAATTGACCTGTTTTAAACAGGAGAAGCTCCTGTCTACACCTGCTGATGTAGCGCCAATTGTTGCCACTAACGAAAACAGCTTGTATAGCTGAGGCATTGCACTATCCAACTCCATGTCTTTAAAAAACACCAAGAAATCACACAGCTTACCCCTGCTCCCCTGTAAGTCATGATCTGAATATAGTACTTGAAGTTCAGATCTCAGTCTCCCTGAGTCAAAGAAATGGCCATAACTTTTCAGCACACTTTCAAATGCTGTCAATCAAAAAAGGGGTTCCGCCCTTTAAACAGCTCCTCCAATCATCATGCAGCATCCCAGCGTCCTGGCCCGCCCACTGCTCCATTCACTGAAGTGACGATTTTGGTGCATTTATCCAATTACCATCCAGCTTTTCTGCAGTGAAAAAAGCTTCTCTGTGCTTGCCCATAGAGCTCCAGTGAAGCTGGGCTTCAGGAGGGTTTAACGCGCTGTGCTGCACGGAAATGTATGACAAGAAAATCGCGTCAAACCATCTACAATAAAGACCTGATTCTGAACGAGCTAGTCATGAAGTTGAACACGTTCTAGCGCACTTTTATTAAAACCAATATAAATACGACAGTGCATATATAAGCATTTATTTTCTGACATAGTAGAGGAAGCGGAGCTTCCCTTGTAGTCTTAGAGCAGTCGCCACTGACCGCATGTGATGCCACCTCTGCGTGGTATTGAGCCTTGAACAAGCTGCCCACCTCCATTCGAACTGTTGACTCCTTCAATGTATTTAAGAAGCAATTGAAAACCCATCTGTTCTATGAATATCTGTCTAATTGATTGAAGGAAATAAAAATTTGCTCTTTAATCTTTCATATTGGTGGTTGATTTGTTATTACATTAAGTTAATTGTTTTATCGATTGTAATCTATGATTGTAAATTTATTAGTCATTACATCTTTTCAGTTTTGGCAATCAACTTTTCTTACCTGTCCTACTACACTTGATGAACAAGCAGGCCCTAACCTAATGTTACTCAATTACGTCTATCTCGTTTTGAAAGTTGCTTTGGATAAAAGCATCTGCCAACCCAATACATGTAAAACAAACACTCATAGATATAAAAACACCCACCCCACGGCTCCAAATAACTGAAGTTATCCATGGAGGAGAGAACAGATGACATCTTCTGACAACTTAGCTATTAGCTAAGCAAACAAACTGCACAATCTCCTCTTATTTATGAAAATTCTTATGCTTTAATGCATCTTATTTCACAGTACTATTATATATACAGGTAGTCCCCAAGTTACCAACATACGACTTATGAACGGGCCGCAGCTGCTCCTTCATGTGTCTGAGGGACACGATGAAGGCTCCTCAGTAACTGCCGCTCCATCATCTTTGGCCTGTGGACTCTGCAAGCGGTGGCTGGAGGAGGTGATTTTGCTGCTCGCGCAGTGTAGTGTCTCGGAGGTCTACAGACAATTCCTTTGACTTCATGCTTGGTTTGTGCTCTGACATGAACTGTCAACTGTGGGACCTTACAGTATATAGACAGGTGTGTGCCTTTCCAAATCATGTCCAATCAACTGAATTTACCGCAGGTGGACTCCAATGAAGCTGCAGAAACATCTCAAGGATGATCAGGGGATACAGGAGGCACCTGAGCTCAAGTTTGAGCTTCATGCCAAAGGCTGTGAATACTTACTGTATGTACATGTGCTTTCTCAATTTTTTATTTTTAATAAATTTGCAAAAACCTCAAGTAAACCTTTTTCACGTTGTCATTATGGGGTGTTGTGTGTAGAATTCTGAGGAAAAAAATGAATTTAATCCATTTTGGAATAAGGCTGTAACATAACAAAATGTGGAAAAAGTGATGCACTGGGAATACTTTCCGGATGCACTGTATATATTTATATTTAAACTGTATCATACACAATACAGTACATTTGGTTACAGTAACAGTATATCATTTTCTTGTATGCCTCTTAATATATTCAATACACTTTTCTTCAATTGCTTTGCCTCATGTCTCAAACGACAATTAAATGTTTGCATAACAATGCATGTAACTTCCAAACCACTCAGTTATTTGAGCCATGACACATTCTTTTGTACAAACTGCAAATGTTTTAGTATGTGTATGCAAATGATATTGTGTTCAAGTGTCTCCATCCTGCTTAATTATCCATTTTTAAGTCTTTTTGACCAAAATGGATTATGTAGGCATGCCAGTGAATTAACATCACTGTAAAATCTTTGTATGTAAGCGATCATCGTGTAAGCCTTAATATGCAATACAATTCAACAAACATTCAAAATAACTGAAGAATATATTGTGCCAGTTGCAGTGGTGTGGCCTTGTTTGTGGTTTGTCTGGTTCTGTAATGTTAGATGAGGTCTACCAGACAATCATGTAGGGAGTTGAATCATCTTCACAGGTACAATTCATGAACCACCATATAAAATCCAACATCACATTCATAGTATGCAGAGGGACTGCAGCAGAACATTTACTTTACAATAACTACCAAAGCAGTAAGCAGTGCAGGAAAGCTTTGAAGAAGAGCAACAGCCTGCTCACGGAAGAAGAGGTAGAGGGTTTATGGTGAGGGCAGGACAATAGAAAAGATGAAGTGTCAAAAAGTGCTGATGGATATGAATCAGTCCCACTAGTCAATGGTATCATTTCCTTTATCCTCCAGGAACTGCCTGTATACTCTCGCCACATGAAACCGGGCATTGTCATGCACCAGGAGAAACCCAGGAGCCACTGCACAAGCATAAGGTCTGACAATAGGTCCAAGGATTCCATCCCGATACCTAATGGTAGTCAAGGTGCCGTTGTATAGCCTGTAGAGGTTTGTGTGTCCCTCCATGGATATGCTTCCCAAGACCATCAATGACCTCCACCAAACCGGTCATGCTGAACGATGTTACAGGTAGCATAACGTTCTCCACGGCTTCTCCAGATCCTTTCACGTCTGTCATGTGGGGTCAGGGTGAACCTGCTCTCATCTGTGAAAAGCACAGGGTGCCAGTAGTGGACCTGCCAATTCTGGTATTCTATGGCAGATGCCAATCGAGCTCCACAGTGCCGGGCAGGCAGTGAGCACAGGGCCCACTAGAGGACGTTGGGCCCTCAGGCCACCCTCATGAAGTCTGTTTCTGATTGTCTGGTCAGAGACATTCACATCAGTGGCCTGCCTGCCTGCCGGAGGTCTTTTTGTAGGCTCTGGCAGTGCTCATCCTGTTCCTCCTTGCCCAAAGGAGCATACACCGGTGGGTCTTGCTAATGCCCCCTTCTACGAGAGGTCCTGTCCAGCTCTCCTAGAGTAACTGTCTGTCTCCTGGAATCTCCTCCATGCCCTTGAGACTGTGCTGGGAGACACAGCAAACCTTCTGGCAATGGCATGTATTGATGTGCCTGCCATCCTGAAGAAGATAGACTACCTGTGCCACCTCTGTAGGGTCCAGGTATCACCTCATGCTGACTGTAGCCAAATGCAAAACGAGTGACAAAACAGATAAGGAGGGAAAAATGTCAGTGGCCTCCACCTGTTAAATCATTCATTCCTGTTTTGGGGGTCGCCTCATTGTTGCCCCTCTAGTGCACCAAAGCAGGTGAAACTGATGAACAAGCCCCTCTGCTACTTAACTGACCAGATCAATAGCCCAGAAGTTTCATTGACTTGATGCTATATGTTTCTTTAATTTTTTGAGCAGTATATATCTAAGTGTATTCTTTGTATTCTATGTGCATTACTATTCCCATCTAATTTTTATTTTGCTTTTCTTTACATCTGACAATTCTCTGAAATTGTGTCGTTTGCTATTGTGTTTAATGCACCTTACTCATGAATATTGATGACTTATCTTACAGTTACCATAACAAAGCAGAAAGCAGTGGAATATTCATGTTTTCTTGCAGCCTGATGTTATTTCATCCACTAGATGGCAGCAGCATACTGTCCCGAGAGTTATTCGGGACTAACACTATAAAGCGTATCGTTACATGTCCCGTCAAGTTTGACTTGGGCTTAACCATGATTGCATAGAATTCATAGCCTGGTGTTAATGCCAAGAAAGTTAATACAATTTATTCTTACGAAATGATTTAACAAACAATAACACTGCACAACAAAATGTTTGCTTCTTGAACACTGTTGGGTGTTTTTTTTATAGATTTTTGGGTGCTGATCATGAATATCACATCAAAATTTACCCATCATGTACCGTTTCAGTTTTGTCATGATTTTTTCTTATATTTGTATCCAAACAGGTTCGCTCCCGTAAGTGACTCATCAACAACGGTTTGTGCAGCCTGGGCATCAGGCCAGGTTGGAAGCTGTTCTGCGGAAGATGACATTCTGGGCAGGTCTAAACGAGCTTGACGCTGTCTCAGTATGCTATAAAGGTGGCTTGCATACACCGATCCTGCTCATTTGGTTAATATAGTCAGTGTGTATGTGTAGTATCAGTATAGTATCGGTAGCAATATAACAGTAAGTAAGCTTGATGCTATAGACATTTTGGTGTCGGGCGATATGTCTTGTCAATGTCGTAACAGCCGCGACACATTCTGCTATATCTGCGGCGAATATACACTTGTGCCTCAGAGACGTTGGATGACTGCCCTTGTGAAGACAGCTTATCATCTGTATTTCGGCTGCAAAATTGGTGATCAAGACAAGGAATGGGCACCTCACATTCGCTGTGCGACATGTGCTGTCAGTCTGAGAGCCTGGCTCAGAGGCACTTGAAAGACGATGCAGTTTGTTGTTCCGATGATATGGCGAGAACAGAAAGACCATGTGACAGACTGTTACTTCTGTTTGACTAATGTGTCTGGTTTCTCTGCCAAAAACAAGAAGTCAATTGAATATCCTAATGTGCCTTCAGCAATGAGACCCGTGCCACATGACGACAGTGTTCCAATTCCGAAACAGCCAGAGGATTGGACCTTAGACGAACCAGATGGAGAAACTCTAATGCAGGGCACCGACAGTGACATTGACCCGGATTTTGAACCATGCTCATCAGGCGATCCACATCTGATAACACAGTCCGAATTGAATGATTTGGTCAAAGATTTGGGTTTGTCAAAAGCAAAAGCCGAGCTGCTGGGTTTGAGACTGCAGGAATGGTGTTTGCTGTCGCCAGGTACGAAAATTTCTGTGTTTCAAGGTTGACGTCATGATATAACCAAATTTTTGCACAAGTCGACAGTCTCCGTTTCTGTTGTGACATTGAAGGATTGTTCTCGGCCTTGGGTTGTGATCACAACCCGGAAGAGTGGCGTCTCTTCATTGATTCATCAATGTTAAGCCTGAAAGCTGTTCTGCTACACAATGGCAACGTTTATCCTTCCATACCTGTTGGCTATGCAGCAGACATGAAAGAAACGTATGAGAATATGGAACTGTTGCTGAAGCACATCTAGTATAGCAGGTACAACTGGAATATCTGTGGAGATCTTCAAGTCGTTGTTCTGTTACTAGGACTGCAGCTCGGCCATACAAAGTACTTTTGTTTCATCTGTGAATGGGACAGCCGGGCCAAAGAGTCGCACTATTCTCGACAGAACTGGCCACTCCGTAAAAAGTTAGTTTCAGGACTGAAAAATGTGGCACATGAATCGCTTGTCGACCCGGCAAAGATATTTTTGCCTCCAATTTACATAAAAATGGGACTTCTGAAGAATTTTGTGAAAGCATTGAACAAGGAAGGCGAAGGTTTTCGTTATTTAAGACAGATGTTCCCAAGAATAACTGACGCCAAGATCAAAGAGGGTATTTTTGTTGGCCCTCAGATCAGACATGTTATGAGTGACAAGCAGTTTGAAGATCTGTTAGTTGGGTCGGAAAAAATTGCCTGGAAAGCCTTCAAAGACGTTGTTGACAATTGTCTGGGCAATTACAGAGCCCCAAACTCCATTCAGCTGGTAGACAAACTTCACAAAGCATAGAAGACAATGAAGTGCAACACGTCACTCAAGAGTCATTTCTTCCACTCACACCGCAAATCTCAGTGCTGTCAGTGATGAACGCAATGAAAGGTTTCACCAGGACATTGCTACGATGGAGAGACGATGCCAGGGCAACTGGAATTCGTCAATGCTTGGTGAATACTGTTGGACACTGCAACGTGATGTACCAGACATTGAATAGAAAAGAAAATCAGGAGCAAAACACTTAATTCTGTTGAATTTAGTAGCTCATGCGAAACATAAACGTGACTAAATACGTTATTGTCAGTAAACATATAAATGTCTATTTCTCAGAGTTCCTACGTGATGCAGTAAAACCATTTTTGCATACCCAGTAGGTACCTGTCACATTCAGCAAAAACTTTACAGGAAGCAAAAATTGTTGTGCAGTGTAATCTCTGAATTTAGTGAGATATATAAACTAACCAAATATATAAACATACAATTAAAAATTCTCCCACTTTCTAAACAATTAACTAAGCTCCTGAATGCACCTGAATGTTACGGCGTGTGTACATTTTCTAACTTGCTGTACTATTTAAATCGCAGCATCCTTAAGCTTCTGAAATGACTCAGAGTAATACACACATTTTCCTCGATTGAAAATAATCTCTTTACAGCTATCATGAGGTAGACACACATGCAAGATGTCAATATTTGGACTGTTTACTTTAGAGATTAATTTCCCAGCAAATCATACTTTTGATGTGTTTATTGGCATTTTCTATCCAGTGGGGTGTACTGATGCAAATAATATGCCCTTTAAACTTCACAGTGTATGCTTACTTGAACCCACAGAGAGTTAATTAAATTTATGTTCAACTATACGGCACCTAGGAAAAGTATTCAGCCACTTTGGAAGTTTGTGCATTTTATTATTATACAACATTGAATAGGGCGGCACGGTGGCGCAGTGGGTAGCGCTGCTGCCTCGCAGTTGGGAGACCTGGGGACCTGGGTTCGCTTCCTGGGTCCTCCCTGCGTGAAGTTTGCATGTTCTCCCCGTGTCTACGTGGGTTTCCTCTGGGCGCTCCGGTTTCCTCCCACAGTCCAAAGACATGCAGGTTAGGTGGATTGGCGATTCTAAATTGGCCCTAGTGTGTGCTTGGTGTGTGGGTGTGTTTGTGTGTGTCCTGCGGTGGGTTGGCACCCTGCCCGGGATTGGTTCCTGCCCTGTGTTGGCTGGGATTGGCTCCAGCAGACCCCTGTGACCCTGTGTTCAGATTCAGCGGGTTGGAAAATGGACGGATGGACAACATTGAATAACGGTGGATTTCATTTGCCTTTTTTGACACTGATCAACTGAAAGAGACTCTTTAAGGTCAAAGTGAAAAACAGATCTCTGCAAAGTGGTCAAAATGTATTCCATTAATAAGTGGTCATTTAGTAGATACCCTTTCGGCAGCCATGAGTCGGTGTATTCAGGTCTCTCTATCTTTGTCAGCTTTGCACATCGGGACTCAGCCATTCTTCCTCACTCGTCTTGGCAAAACTGCTCTAGCTCTGTCAGATGTCACAAGGATTGAGAATACACAGTCCATTAGAATGAGGTCTGGACAGTGACGTACGGTGAGGTTCATGGCTGGTGACTCCTTCAGAGTCAGATTTACAAATATATGAACCCAAAAGAGTAGCTTATTCACTATCCAACTGGCAGCATGCACATTGACTACTGGTTATGCTTCATATCTCATCAGCATTTTTTACACACACACACACACACACACACACACACACACACACACACACACACAGGTAAGACACATATTTGGCTAAGAAAGAACGTTACAGTTATAGCGGTGAAAGAGAGAGCGCGGAGAGAGCGCATTTGTTCCTCACCCTCCATGTCTTCTAAATTTACCATTGCAATTTCACAATTCATACTCATTCAGTACAAATGAAAATATAGAGTGGTGTACAAAAAAAATGGATTTCAATTTTGACCTTCTATTAAGTTGTTAAAAGCTTTTAATTCTGATTCTTTAATTCATTTTAATACAGACTGTTCAACAAAAGGATAACAAGAAAGAATATTAAATTTAGTTTTTAAATATTAGATTATTTTTTTCTTAGTCTGATCCCAATTTTTTATAAAATTGAAAACCGTTTATGGTCTTAATCTTTAGTTGTAAATGAAGTCCATGCGCCTATCCTTCTCCATGAAAATGTCCATCACTTTCTTGTAACAGTCCTCCTTATTTTCCTTTAGTTTTAAAAATCTTACTGTTCCATTTTGGCAGTCAGTCGGAACAAAAAAATAAAAATAAACGGACCGCTGCAGTGCACTTGACTTTCTGATGTCGCTAAACTTATTGGCGCCTCTGAGTAGAAGAACAGCAGCGACGAGCACCTGTTGGGCTCACATGCACCCCCTTCAGGGTGGCACGGTACTGTCTGCCTTACTCACCTTGTGCCTTGTCACTGTGGTTTTATGTCCGATCAGCAAGACTGAATATGTCACACACATTCATTAAAGATATTAGCCAGACTGTGGATAGTCAGGGTGTGTAATAAACGTGTCTGCAAACATTATAATGACGACATACAGAGAGAGACAGCAACAGGCACGCGCCAATTGTTGGCATCAACCCCGTGTGTGAGGGAGAGCGCAGTCCGAGGCGAGGTGAGGCTTGTCGCTGCCACACCTCCCGTTTCTCCCCTGTATTTGAACACGAAATGTGCCAATTCAGCGATTTTGACTATAAAAATTATCTAAATTATTGGAATCAACAAATTTATAGCACAGACCAGTGGACACATTTATTTTATGTTTTCATTATTAGTTTTTTTTTTTTTTTACTCTGCCTCACCTGCCTGCCCTGACCGCACGTCCTTGGATTTGGACAGTCCAGGACATTCATGCTGCTTTGAAGCCATTCCTGTAGAACTTTTGCTCTTCCAGACTGCATCACGTTTTCCTCCTGGATGTCCATATTGTTTGCTGCATTCTGTTTTTTACCCTCATACGAGGGTTGTCTGGGTTCCGCGCGGAATTTTATCGTTTGTCGAGTGTCAGCCTGTTGAAACCTGTTCTGCTGTGTAGAGGGATTATTCAAGTGGTTGCATGTTTTTGTTCAGATGTTTTGCTCCCTCTCTTCCTTCAGAATGAACACGAGAAGCAAAAGAACTGAGAGTGCGCAGCCGGCGCTAGCGGCGAAGCTCCCGACTCCGTGCATGCGTGACTTTCGAGTGATGATTTTTTACGACTTTTCTGATGGTTTAATCTGCTCGGTGGAACGCACCATGTTTGCCATCTTTTTCAACATCGATGGCATTGTCGCGTCAATTCCGCTGATGGAGGGGACAACTGTCACCTCTGAGTGATACACCACTCAGTGCCTGCCTGACGTTTTTTCTGCGATGGCTAGAGGCCGGTCCAAGAACTTGCGAAGGCACTTTTTGCATCATGACAATGCGCCAGCCCACATGGCTAATGCGACAAAGCATTTCATTGAAGACAGTGGTGTCAACGTTTTGAACCCGCCACCCTACTCGCCTGATCTTGCACCATGTGACTTTTGGCTCTTCCCGAAGGTGACAGAACCCCTAAGAGGCCACAACTTTGAAACTCGAGAGGAACTGATTGCAGCTGTCAAAGAACAGCTGGACAACCTCCCAAAGGCAGCCTTTCGCGAGTGTTTTGCGGCGTGGGTCAGAAGAGCCCAAAAGTGCATTGATATTGGCAGTGAATACTTGGAAAAAGTTTAAAAAGGATCGAAGTACATGAGAAAAATAGACAAAAAATCCTTGGCTACTTATTTTGAGTGATTCTGCGCGGAACCCAGACAACCCTCATAAGCCTTCCAGGGCCAATTGCAGAGAAGCAGACCCACAAACCCTGACGTTGACACTTCCGTACTTCAGTTTGGGGATGATGTGTTTTTGATCATATGTCGTGTTCAATCAATCATGGCATTTAGTCGGATGGCCACAAAAGCTCAATTTTGGTCTCATGGACAACACAGAACCTTCTTCCAGCTGACTTCAGAGTCTTCTGTGTGCCTTCTCTAGCAGAAATGTCTATGTTTGTGACGATGCTGGTCCCCTACAGACCCCTTCTTCCCACATGGGAGTCTGCTGAACCAACACCGTAGATAGTTATGACTGAGATGAGCTGACAAATGAGGACAAATCTCATTGACGCCAGGGGATGGTGTGAAATGCTCAGGTGCTTTTATTTTTAAAAAAAGCAAACAATTTAAAACAAAAGTAAAACCAAAAATGTTCATTGTGCAGTGTTAAAAAAAAACAAATCCATAAAATCAGTGAAACGTGGAGATAAAATCCATAATAGATAAATCCGTTAAAATAGAGGTTAAAATGCAGTCTCTCTTCACCTGATTGCAGCCCACCACCTTCTGTCTCCCCGGCTCACCCATCACAGGCTTTGCCGGCGGAGTCTCTCTGCAGCACAAACTCCTTTCTGCCGACCCCTGTCTTGGCTGCCGCCAGACTGCACAACCAGACTGTCTGAGGTCGGCACACCTCCCGTCTTCCTTTGTGCTCACGCAGTCCCTCCTCGGATCCACTGGGAGGTCTTACGTCTCACTCGCCACACTCTACACGCTTAGTCTGTGGGGCAAACGAGCCCCTAGAGTGCCTCAGCATGCGCTCCCTTCTGGTGCCCCAGCTCGAGCTGCCTTCTCCAAACAGGTGGCCCGATCATCTCTCTAACTCTCTGACTGCTCTTCACCATCTATTAACCTCCATCGTCTGTCATGTTCTTTCCCCTCTCTTCCATTTACATCTTTTGTATCTCCCTTCTTATTCTTCTTTCATCTCTCCCCCTCTCCCCTTGTGCTGATCCGTATCTATACACCCATCTCCGTGGGTGCAGCGTCGCAGGAAGCCAATGAAGCAATTGAGAATGATCGCACCCGCACATGCGGGTGTGACTCACCCCAATTACCTCATTAACTCCACGCGGTCGTGCAATTGCACACACGGAGACTGACATGGCTTTAGGGATTTAAAACCTGGCCATATTTTATTGTAGCCACGGACCCACTTTATCACCATGTTCTCATTGCCTCTCTCTGATTGTTGCTTCACCTGTCTCAGCTCTGTTTGTTGTAATATGTCTTGGGTCTCAGCCACCATAGCTTGTCAGTCCTTAAGAGCTGTCACAGGTCTCTTGTTGTCCTCACTCACTCCTCTTTTTCCTGGCATGATCACTCAGTTTCGGTGGACCACCTGCTCTAGCAGATTTACACCTATGCCATACTCTTCCATCCATTTTCCAACCCGCTGAATCCGAACACAGGGTCACGGGGGTCTGCTGGAGCCAATCCCAGCCAACACAGGGCACAAGGCAGGGAACCAATCCTGGGCAGGGTGCCAACCCACCGCAGGACACACACAAACACACCCACACACCAAGCACACCCTAGGGCCAATTTAGAATCGCCAATCCACCTAACCTGCATGTCTTTGGACTGTGGGAGGAAACCGGAGCGCCCGGAGGAAACCCACGCAGACACGGGGAGAACATGCAAACTCCACGCAGGGAGGACCCGGGAATCGAACCCAGGTCCCCAGGTGTCCCAACTGCGAGGCAGCAGCACTACCCACTGCGCCACCGTGCCGCCTGCCATACTCTTTCCATTTCTTAATGATTGGGCTCCATGGGATATTCGGTGACTTGGGGTCAGGGGATCTCGGACAGGTCATGTCGCTTCCTGCGTCGCTCACTGTACTGTCACTGATGAGAACATTGTGTCTTCTGGCAATTTCAACAGACGTACAGTCAGCAGATGCTAAAAGGATCTGTCATATGGACCAGACTGCTGCTTGAGGTCAACCAGATCTTGGATGGTCACCTTGTCCACTTATGATGCTGGAACACAGTGGTGTGGCTTAAATCCGTAGTGTTTGGCAAAGCTGGCACATGAAATGCCTGCCTGCAGCATGCCAACAGACCGCCCACTGGTGTCTAAAGAGGCCTCATAGAATAAACAGGATTTATTGTGTCCTTTGTCCTTCTGTGACCTAAGCTTTGAATGAAGGTGACCTGACCCAGGCATTGCTCCACCTTTGAGACAGAAGATGAGAGATGTGGGTAGGAGGGTCCTTCAAAAGGGTGCAAAATGGCATGAGGGATCAGAAATTGAGGCGGACACCACAAAGTCTGGTTATACTGGTTTATTTGTGCTCCTCGACCATATATTTTTTTTTTGTGTTAATAAAATGTGTCCTTTTTCTTCTGCCTGTTTGTCTCGGTGTGTGGGCTGCCATGAGGTCCCCCTTCCTATCACAACATAATATATTGAAATATGTGCGAGTTCATCTTGGCATTACTGTGAAGATATTGCTCTCACTTGTATGAACTGTGTAATTTTCATGAAGTAAATGTCAAAAACCCTCTCGGGTGAAGGAGGGTAGGCAGGAAATCCTTAAATATCAAGTAAAATGAAACTGTAAAGAGGAGACGGGCAGTTTTATTCCTTGGCATGAATTTGGGATTTTGCATAATTAGATACAGGGTCTTCAAAAAGTATTTGGGGCTCTTCCCCTTCATATTTTGTTATACTGTTTTCTTATGCTAAAATCATTTAACTCTTTGAGGGCTGAATATTTTTTCCAAAAAACGCAGTTTTCTGAAAAGCAACTGTTGTGATGTAAGATTTTGCATATAACTTGATAAATATTTTGTATGTCTTTATTTGTAATTTCGGCAAAGCAATGTAATTTAGTGTTACATTAGTGAGAAGCATTCATGTTTACAACCTCCTCCACCCCCCGCCCCAGCAGGACTGAGTCTCTTTGAATTTTACGCCAGGATTTGGGGTTAGTGCCTGAAACGAGTTTGGTAAATGTTTCTGTGAAGTCTCTCATCCCCACACAAAGCCAGACTGCCTAACTGCCAAGCTGCACCTTAACATATGGTTTTGGGGGATAGCAGGTGTTAAGATTTTCTTTGCCCCATTGGTCTGAAGTATGGCTGTTTGGAATTGGCTTGTATCAGAAGCCTTTAAGTACCGTGATGTCCTATTGGCTCTAGGGGTTGGACAGAGAATCTATAAATCTGCTTGCTCAACCACATTCTCTCTCTTACTAACCTCTGATGACAAGAACAACAAAATGAAGAGCACAGCTCGGCAGCCATATTGAGACAGGCATGCGGCCTGTTCTGAAGAAAGCTGAGCACCAATGATGCCTTAACTAGAGACATTTTAAAGTAACTAACAAGTCTGTGTGCCGCCTGAAACTACACATTAACATTTAATCAGGTTGTATGGTTGCCAGTATTCAAATGTACTTTGTATATTGTTATTATTTACGAATATTACCAATAATACATTGTTTAAATTGTAACTTAACTCTTGCTTGTCTTTTACTATACCTAATTGCCTGAGGTTATAGATGTAGAAGAGAAGGTGGGGATAAGTTATCTATATATATAATTCACTAAGCAGCCACCAGTGCAAGCAAGACACCCATGGAGCACGCAGGATGGAGCCACGGCCACCAACTCTAAGACCATTGGATACGACGACAACTCGCAGAGCCACGCCCACCAACTCGGATGCAGCAACTCACAAAACAGGGCATCATTCGCGTTCGTCTCTGCTACACTTCACATGCACTTCTGAGCCACGTTGACTTTTCACTATTCTTTTCGGTTACGACGCACGACCGGGTCCACCATCGCAAACTGTTTTACACGCCATGGTCTTAGAGTTGGTGGGCGGGTCTTCGTGAGTTGCTCTTGCGAGCGGGCACATGACCAGGTGCTGTATATGCTTCAAGAACGAGGGTGGACACGGCAGGACCATCTAAGAAGAAGAATGTTTGTCGCAGATGTGAATTGCTGTATGCAGCGTGTAAAACAGTTTGCGAGAAGTATCCCATGGTCTTAGAGTTGGTGGGCGGATCTCCGTGAGTTGCTCTTGCAACCGAGCACATGACCAGTCAGTGTGTATGCTTCATGTGCGAGGGTGGACGCAACAGGACCATCTAAGAATAATCATGTTTTTCGCGGATGTGAATCGCTGTATGCAGCGTGTAAAACAGTTTCTCGCGGATGTGAATCGCTGTATGCACCGTGTAAAACAGTTTCTCGCGGATGTGAATCGCTGTATGCGGCGTGTAAAACAATTTGTCACGGATGTGAATCGCTGTATCCGGCGTGTAAAACAGTTTGTGAGGGGTATCCCATGGTCTTAGGGATGGTGGGCGGGTCTCTGTGAGTTGCTCTTGCAAGCGGGCATATGACCAGGCAGTGTGTATGCTTCGAGAACGAGGGTGGACACGGCAGGACCATCTAAGAAGAAACATGTTTGTCGCAGATGTGAATTGCTGTATGCGGTGTGTAAAACAGTTTGCGAGAAGTATCCCATGGTCTTAGAGTTGGTGGGCGGGTTTCCGTGAGTTGCTCTTGCGAGCGGGCACATGACCAGGCAGTGTGTATGCTTCAAGTGCGAGGGTGGACGCGACAGGACCATCTAAGAAAAATCATGTTTGTCGCGGATGTGAATCGCTGTATGCAGCGTGTAAAACAGTTTGTCGCAGATGTGAATCGCTGCATGCAGCGTGTAAAACAGTTTGTCACGGATGTGAATCGCTGTATGCGGCGTGTAAAACAGTTTGTCACGGATGTGAAATCGCTGAATGAGTGTGCGATGGCGAGCCTTCAATTGTCAGTCACAGACAATTGTATGTTGCCCTCTCCAGAGTTCCATCTTTTAATTCACCTACAGTCGTATCCTCAAACCCACCCCATTTGGACAACTGTCTTTCAGGAAGTGTTCACCCATCAATACATAATTATGCGGCGTATGCTACGCCGCGGTTTGGCTAGTATACTATAATACCGTATAAACAGTGAGATTAGGCATTCTGACAAAGGCTACTTATTAATAATACAATAGGGGAAAGTAGAGCAACATATATTACTCTAATAAGACATAACAGCACCCAAAGCAAGGATCTCACACATAAATCAATATAAAGTATCAGCTGCTGGGTGCTATAGCCGCCAGTTCACAGTCTTGTGGCGCGAGCCACTCACGGGCGACATGACGGCTGGCAGCCAGGCTGTCTTTGCATGACAGGGGACAAGGTTGGCAGCAGCAGTTGTGGTCGCAATGCAACGCAATCTGGTTTGTGCCTCATGTCATTATGAGTGGCAGTCTTCATCAACACAAACATGTTCAGCACCACGATTAGCTGGAGATTGATCCGCTGATGCTGGTATCTCGCTTTTGTTTTCAATCTCCACATCACTTGCATCAAAATCAGAGTCTGACAAGTCAGAGTCCAATTCAGTGAGAATGTACAAAACATCATCCATGGAGTATTTTGCTTTCAATTGCATTCAATTCGATCTCTCGCCAGATGTTGATGCCATTCTGGTCATTGTTTGCACTTCAGTACTCCCGCAAGCGCAGGGAATCTCGGTCAAACCAACAAAGCTAACTTTCCTTCTAGCAAAGATAGTCGAAGTAAAACACTATGATGAGTCTTGTCACAGTTTGCAGTTGCTTACTGCTCTCAACCCCTCCCTGCTGACAAAAGTTGACAGCCGCCCTGAAAGAGTTAAATTAATTGTTCCGCCATCAGACAACATTCCTTACCCCAGAATGACAAAACAGAATTTGAGGATTTTCTTTTTTTACAAATTTGTTAAACACAAAAAGTTCAAATCAAATCAACCCTCCCAACATGAGAAAGAAAGCTAGGCCAACAGAGTAAAACTTTAATAGGAGGAAAAATAAATACATAAATAAATAAAATAAACAAAAAAAGGAAAGAGAATCCACTTCCTCAATTTAAATGCTTATTCTAAAATGTTATTAATTAGATCCTGCCAGGGTGTAAAAAAAAGGTTTGCACAGGTCCTGTAAGTGAGAATTTTTTTCTATTTCAAATATTAATTTTTTTTCCAGGAGTTATTGCCATGAAGCCTATTGTTATGATGGCTCTTACAAATATAAAGATTAAAAGGATAGATTAGAAATAGCTTGCTCTCTTCTTTCTCCCCGACCCCACCCGTGAATCTAGACCAGGGGTCGCCAAGTCCAGTCCTTTAGGACCACCGTGGCTGCAGGTTTTCATTCTAACCCTTTTTAACTGAGTGCCCGGTTTGTGTTTCTAATTAACTTCTTGTGAATTCATTTTAATTGAATTGCTTTTTTTTTTTTTAAGATTTGTTCCCTTGAATTTCTTTATCGTTCCTCTGAATTTCTTCATTTCTTTCCTTAAATGGCACCCAAACAGAAGTGAAATGTGAAATGAGGGAGTCAACAGAAGACCAACAAAGTCAGGGCGTCAAACTCCAAACCAACTGCTTAATTAGGCACCGATTCCTGTCGTTAATTAAACCCGTTTCATGGCTTTGTTGCTGCTGTCGTGGTGCATTAGCAGACATTTCCAAAATTGTTGATTTTCACTTTCTTAGAGCACTGCTAAAATGTTTTGGGGGACCTGAGCAGATCGACATTCCTGAGACTGTCATCTTTCTTTTATTTTCAGATACTGCATGATGGACACCAGTTGTTTTGGCTCATTTTGTATTTCATTATTGTTTGGCTGCTAATTAAGTAAAAAGAAATAATTAAGGGGTCTGAATCTTCAAGAGCAAATCAATTAAACTTAGTTCAAATGAAGTTAATTAGCAGCAAAAACAGGTCACTCAGTCAGAAAATGAAAACCTGCAGCCACGGTGGTCCTCCAGGACTGGAGTTGGTGACCCCTGGGCTAGACCACACTTCACAAAGTGCCAGTCCTCTGACATACCTAGACACAGAGCACGTCCAAAACAAAACAAACGCAGCAGCATATAAGGATTAACTTAGTATTTGGACTGTACTGTCAATGAATATATCTCTCTCTTGTGGCACCCGGCTGGGTTTGTCGCCCGGCCGGGATGCCTAGGAGGAGCGGAGGAGGGCTTGTGCCTCCTTCAGAACACAAGGGGGCGTCCGCCCTGGTTGCTTTGGGGGCCACGGGTACAGAGCATGGAAGCTCAACCCCGTAGGGGCTCGTGGTCACCGCCAGGGGGCGCCCTGGACCTCAGTACTTCCGCCACACCCGGAAGTACTCGGGGGGTCGAGAGGATTGGGGACACCCGGAGGACTTCCGGATACACCAACAGAGCTTCTGCCACACAGGGGTGTGGCCACAGAAGCCCTTAGGAAGCACCTGGAGTCCTTCCGGGGTGTATAAAAGGGGCCGCCTCCCTCCAGTCAGGGGCAAGAGTCGGAAGGAAGTGGACGAAGCCTGGTAGAGAGGAGTAGAGGCGGACCAGAGACTGTGAGAAGGCATTGTGTTGTGGCCAGGACTGAAGGGATGATTGGTGTTGCGGCACTGGGTATTGTGCTCACTACTGTTGTAAATATTAGTGTAAATAAATGTGTGTGGTGAATCAACATGTCTACCTGTCTGTGTCTGGGCTGTTCCCTACACTCTCTATTATAAAAATAAACAAGGGGGCTTCGCTCGCCTACCCCCGGCATTTTGAACCCGTGTCCGCTGGGCAGCCATAGTTTCAGATGCGCGTTGTAGGAGCTTGAGTTGTTTTGAACCCGTGCTTGCCCTGCTTCTGCGGTTTGAGACGTGCGTTGTAGGCATATATCCGTCAGTCGAGCTCGCTCGGTTTGAACCCGTGCCTGCTTTGCCTCTGCAGTTTCAGACGGTGGGTCGCGTTCGGCGTTTTGTACGATCCCAAGCAGCACATTATTCCTAACTTCACTCCGCAGTAGTGCCACTCACAATATGGCAGCAACGCCTGCGCCTTCTGTATTATGTCGGGTTTCACCATGCTGTGTAGGCGCCTTTGCCTTTCGTACTTTCCCGCGCCTTCCGACGCGCGATGTAGGCCCCTGCACCTTCCGGGTCTGCCTCCGCTGTGTGGTGTGGACGTTTAACTGTCGTTTGTTCTGCTTTTATATGCTGTATCTCGCTGTGCATGTGTTTCGTGCCTAGGTTTTTTTGAAGCTGTTGCATTCCAGTTTTCATCATCTGTAACCTGCTCTCCATGTGTTTGGCTCCGTTCTTTAACCTCTTTATGACGTTTTACTTTGTTTCCTACTCTGTCTTTTATTTCTGACCTCGCTTTATCCTGCTTGCGGCATGTCAAATGGTTCGTAGTCTCTCCCGTTTCGCTCTGGGGCGGGGGGGCTTTGTGTGGCGCCTGCGCACGTTCGTAATCTCTCCCGTTTCACTCTGGGGAGGGGGGCTTTGTGTGGCTATGTCTCCTGCGTCCACGGGCAGGTCCCTGCGTCCATATCCGGTTTACCATTTCTCGGTTAGTAATATGGATCCTGGGAGAGAAAGACTAGGGAGACGAGACGTGATCTTCATGTGAAGATCACGGAAGACACTTAAAAGACCCGTGAGATGAAAGAGATTGGCCACGGAGCATCTCGCGGGGACCTTAAACAAGAGACTTTGTGCCAAGAGATTGACTCAGGGCCATCTCGCGGGGACGTAGAACATGGGATTCTTGCAAGACACGTCCTACTTACAACCAAATAAGAGCACGGACAGCAACACACTCAGTCGTGTCGAGGCTTTGAGCACACACAGATCTAGGGCTCTCAGCGCATATGAAGCGTATAAGGACAATACGTTATATTATAATAATAATAATAATAATAATAATAATAATAATACATTTTATTTATACAAGGCGCCTTTCAGGGAACTCAAGGACACCGAACAAACAATAAATAAATAAATAAATAAATAATCAATTAAATAAAAGACACAATTATAAAAAACTTAAAACATCAGAAAATCTAGAAATTAAAACCAAACAAAACCATTATAATCAGGAGGAAAAAGAAAAAGCCATTTTAAACAGATGTGTTTTAAGTTTACATTTGAAGGATGAATAAGATTTGATATTTCGGAGATCCGCAGGCAATGAATTCCAGAGCTTGGGAGCAGAACGGCTGAAAGCTCCGCTCCCCATGGTGGTTAGACGGGCGGGAGGGACAGTCAGATGGGTGGAGGAAGAGGATCTAAGGTTACGGGATGGAATGGCAACATGAAGAAGGTCAGACAGATATGGAGGGGCGAGGTTATGGATGGCCTTAAATGTTAATAGTAGAATCTTAAAATCAATACGAAACTTGATCGGGAGCCAATGAAGCTGCTGCAAGACCGGAGTAATATGGTGAATAGATGGGGTTCGAGTGATGATACGTGCTGCAGAATTCTGGACTAACTGAAGCTTATGAAGAGATTTATTAGGGAGACCAAAGAGGAGTGAATTGCAGTAGTCCAGTCAAGAAGTGACAAGACTATGAACAAGAATGGCAGTAGTATGAGGAGTGAGGGAGGGGCGGATGTGATTAATATTACGTAGGTGGAAATCAGCAGACCGGGTGATGTTATTAATGTGAGATTGGAAAGATAGAGTACTGTCGAGGATGACACCCAGACTCTTGACCTGAGATGATGGGGAAACAACAGAGTTATCAATAATAAGAGAAAGATTATTGGTTTTGGATAATGATGATTTTGAACCAATGAGGAGAACCTCAGTTTTGTCACTGTTTAATTTAAGAAAATTCAAAGAAAACCAGGATTTAATTTCAGCAATGCAGTCAATAAGCGAGGGTGGTGGAAAAGAGGAGGTGGGATTACCAGCAAGGTAGAGCTGGGTGTCATCAGCATAACAGTGAAAATTAATGTTATATTTGCGAAAAATATTGCCAAGGGGAAGAAGGTAAATAATAAAAAGAAGAAGCCCCAGGACAGAGCCCTGGAGCACACCAGAAGTAACAATGGTGGGTTGGGATGTGAAGGTTTTAAGTTGTATGAACTGTTATATGATGACTAAGCGAAGAAGAAAGAGCAGTGTGGAGAAAAGAGACTCAAAAGAGTTGGAGAGAACAAAATGCAAAAAAGATAAAGAATAATTAGGTGCAAATTCAGAAAATAAGTAAAGTAATAATCAGTCTGGAACAAGTGGAATTGAAAAAAATAAAATAAAAAGCACGTCCAATCGGGCTCAGAATTAAAAGACAAAGTAGAACTTCATAAAGACGTTCAAAAACGTTGGTGCTATACACATGCAGAGCAGGTTAGAGATTATGAAAGCAGTGGAATTCGAAAGGCTCAAAAAAACGATGGCGCGATACGCATGTAGAGAAAGGTAAAGAATATGAAAGCAGGAAAATTCGAAAGTATTGTAGCGTCCCTTCCAGGTAGAAGCCTTTTTTTTTTTTTTTGGAGTGACTGTTAGGCTCGATTGAGGGAGGGCGGAGTACAGCACGGAAGACTGACAGCGGGGTATTGATTAATGTGGTAAGGGGGCGGGGGGGGGGGGTTTGGGGTTACAAAGTCGGCGTTCTTATTCTTGATTGTTCAAGTAAAACTTTTGTGAGACTTTACTACGTCTATCTGGTTTTGTTTTTTTTTTTACGTCTTCTCTTTTCGAGCCGGATGCAGAGGTCGCTACAGTATCAAAAAAAAGATAGTAAAGATCGCATTAGTTCAAAACAAAAGGAAATTATTACTCGAAAAATGGGAAAATAATCATCACGGACCAGGTGTAATTGAAAAAATAGCAGGACGAAGCGAGGTCAGAAATAAAAGACAAAAAAGTAAAACATCATAAAGCGGTTAAAAAAACAAGGGGGTGTCACAGGTGGTACTCAGCCGGGACGCCCCGGAGGAACGGAGGAGGGCTTACACCTCCCCCAGACCACATGGGGGGAGACCACCCTGGTGGCTTTGGGGACCACGGGTATAGAGCTTTGAAGCTCAATCCTGTAGGGGCCCGTGGTCACCCCAATGCCTGAGAAGCTCAGGCCCTCAGCACTTCCGCCACACCCGGAAGTGCTGGGGGAAAGAAGACCAGGAAGACCCGGAGTGCTTCCGGGTGCACAGCCGGTACTTCCGTCACACTTGGGAGTGCCGAACGTCACTTGTTGGGAGGCACCTGGAGCACATCCGGGTGGATACAAAAGGGGCCACCTCCCTCCATTCGATGGCTGGAGTCGGGAGGTTGAGAGACGAGGTCTTAGTGGAGAGGAGTGGAGGCGGCCAAGAGAGGCATCATTGTGTACAGAGGCCTGGACTTTGGGGAAGTACTGGGGTTGTGTGCGTTTCACTTTGTAAATACTAGTCTTATAAATAAACGTGTTGTGGTGCTTAAAAGATGTCTGCCTGTCTGTGTCCAGGCCACGTTCCACACTCTTTAGAATCGTTACACTTTCCTGATGAAACCTTTCACCATGTTCATCACTGACTGCACCACTCACTACACCATCCACTGCAAATGAATCTTCAGCGACGTGATGCACTTCATGGTTTTGCACGCCAGGAGCAGCTGGGCATAGTTTGGCACTCTGTAGTTGCCAAGAAAATTCCCAGCAACATCCCTGAATGTGCTCCGTGCGATTTCCTCTAGCCCCACCGGCAGATCTTCAAGCAGCTTGTCATTGATGATGGTCACATGTGCACACACAGGGGTGTAACAATCAAATGCAGCTCAGGGAGCAGCCTGTGCTGTTCAACAACAACACAGGAAGGAATCAGCCCGTACTGTGCAATTAAATTAAAAAGTAAACATTCAAAATAAATATTAATTATTAAAAGGTGCAGAATATAAATCTGCATGGATTTGTAATTGTATAACAAACACATTGGAGGTATAATGAGAGTTAAATAATAAATAATACTTAAAAAAAATATAAATGACAAGTTCTGCTACCTGTCTAAGATGGACTGAAATCTAATTCATCTATGTAAATCGCAGCGCTAACATTTGCAATGCACCATCTATTGGAATGTATTTTGTAATGCGTATAGTAATAAAAGGCATTGCCTCTTTTATTCCAACAGATGGCACATCACAAATATTTGCATTAATAAAATTCATTACTATATATGGTTTGCGATGTGCCCTCAGTTGGAATGATAAAAATGCAATGCATCTGCCACTCCTATATGCCATTTGCTATGGGATTTGTGAAACAAATGTCAATTTTTTTAATGTGCCACACGTTGGAATGACAAACACAATGCATAGGTCTCTCCTTTATGCCATTTACTATGGGAGTTGTGAAAGCAATGCCAATTTTTGTGATGTACAATGTGCTGGAATAAAAAATGCAATGCATATGCCTCTCTTATATGCCATTTGCTATGGGATTTGTAAAAGCAGTGTACATTTTTGTGATGTGCCATGTGTTGGAATGACAAATGCAATGCATATGCCTCTCTTATGTGCCATTTGCTATGGGATTTGTAACAGCAGTGTACATTTTTGTGATGTGCCATGTGTTGGAATGAAAAATGCAATGCATATGCCTCTTATGTGCCATTTACTATGGGATTTGTAAAAGCAGTGTCAATGTTTGTAATGTGCCATGTGTTGGAATGAGCAAGGCAACAGCATTTTACTACTATAAATGTTTGTGATGAGCCATCTGTTTAAATGACAGAGATATAGCAGACAGACCCTTGTCCTTTTAAGGTGGATAGATGACTATTTTTATCATTTTAAGGAATGCCAAACATGATGACCATTTGTTATTTGTAAATCACCTGGGAAATCCACTTCTTTCTCAGTTTTTCAGTTCTTGAGTTGAGGCAGTGCAGACGCCTGCCCGATCTTAACCATTTAAACTGGCTGTAGGAATGGTGAGAGGAGTTCTTAATGATCCTGGCTACCTTGGCAATGCACTTTTTTGTATTCCCGTCCTGCAGGGATAGTTGTGATATCTCCATATTATGCTCAGCCAAGCGCACAACTCTCTGCAGTGCTGTGTAGTCCTTTTGTGAGCCAATTCCATATCAGGCAGTGATGCATCCTGAATATCTGAATACCTCTATGAGTGAGATATTTAATCTTTGGATGTTTAACAAATTTGCAATCCTTTCAGAAAACATGTTTTCACTTTGTTATCATGAGTTATTGAGTGTAGATTGGAGAGTGAAAACAGAAAAAAAAATATCCATTTAAAATAAAATCTACAACACAATAAAAAGCATATAGAATTCTAAGCATCAGTGTTACAAGATTCCAAGAAATTAATTCACGCTTTTGTTTTCAGTCTGTTAGATTACAGCACTCCTTACTCGTCTGCCTAAGAAACAAATCGATCTGATGCAAATATTCCGAGTGGTGCAGTGAGAGTAATATGGAAAAAGATGATCCGCTGTGGCAACACCTAACGGGAGCAGCTGAAAGAAGAAGAAGAAGGTGCAGTGAGAATAACAACGCTAAAGCAGTTATGGCATTTGGAATAGTTTGAACAGTCTGTGGACCATTATATTGTTACAGGTTAATTACAATCAGATGCATTAAACTAATAAACAATATGCGGTTAATTTCAATGTATTTATAAAGCCGTGTCAGGGATGTGGATCTAAAAAAGAAAGGGTAACCACACAGGAACAGTAGCACTGCTTTGACGCTGGGTGCCGCCAGTCTGCAAAACTGAAGAGAGAACTTGTGTACAGCAGGGTATGAACTACCGTGGAAAACCGTGAAAAGTTTAGGTTTTATACATCGCGATTTGAATGTGGAAACGTTCTTACGCAACATTTTTGTACGTACGCACCGTTTATACATGAGGCCCCTGGAGTTTCCCCACCCTTGATCTAATCTAATTATTATTCTTTTCTTAAATTTTAACTGTTCTTCTTTGACATCTCATAAGGCACTTTCACCTAATTGTCCATATGAAGATGTGCTACAGAAATAAATGTTGCAGAACATGAAAGGGTCTGAAGACTTTCTTAATCCCCTGTATTTCCATGCATTGTTAATTAATTAGACTGGATATTTAACATGGCTTTTTGGCACCCTTTAGTACTAGGATCGAAACCCATGAAGACCTGAGGAGAGCATGCCAGCTTCATAAAGAAAGGGAATGGCTGAGGAACTTAAGGCCTGTGAGGCAGCAGCCCTGACTGTTTGTACCACTGTGATGTTCATATATAGCAATATGATGTAAACACCTTTGATGTTAAACTCTTATTTCCTTGATGTGCTGCATATATAATAAGAGATTTCTTTTCTTTTCCCAGTCAGGCTGGTAATTTAGAAATACTTACAAGGTGTTGAAACAATTCTTGGCAGGCATCCTTTACCTTAGCTCAAGTGGCTTCAGGGCGAGACATGTGCATTGCGGATGGAATAATGTCCTTGATATGAGCTGTCACAGTGTTCCTGATTACTATGTTAAGCACACTGGTGCCCAAAAGCCATCTTCCAATCAATAAGAAGGCTTTCGCTATGTCTTAAGAGTTGAAATAAACTCTAAAAAGGTTTATAAAAAGACTTTCTACACAAGGAATGGGTAACAGAATACAGTGTCTGGAAATGCTTTGTGTGACATGTACTGTATATTGTAATCAGTGGACACTATGTCAGAGCAGACCATGAAAATGTTTTATTCGGCGTAATTTATTTATTTCTTTAGCTCTCTTGAAGAATTATATGAGGGGGAGTCAAGCTGAAGTTAAAAAAAGGGATTTATCAGAAAATGGAATGAACCTTAAAACTGATCATGTCATTTCTCAATGTTGTCTCCACCTTTCTCAATGCACTTGCGCCACCTGCCTGGAAGTGCCAGCAGAATAAAAGGTTTTGTCTCATCCTCGCTACCACTCGTGTACTGCTTTCTTCACGTTGTCATCTGTCTTGAATAGATGTCCACCCAGATGTTCTTTTTAGCGGTCCAAAAAGGTACTAAAACTGGCAAATAAGGAGGATGTGGCAATACCTCAAACTTCAGTTTCTCCAGACAAGCCCTGGTGTTCTTAGCAGTGTGAGGGCAGCAAAAGGACCCCTTGACACAGCAGTCCCTACTGCTTGGATCGAATAGTAAGTCACAGTAACTTGCACTGGTGACTGTAGTACCGCTTGGCATGTAACATTTAACAATAACTCGGGCACACAAATGGTGGCGAGGATGAGACAAAACCTTTTATTCTGCTGGCACTTCCAGGCAGGTGGCACAAGTTCATTGAGAAGGGTGGAGATGACATTGAGAAATGACAGCATCACATTTGTTAAGGTTCATTCCATTTTCTGAAAAATCCCATTTTCTAACTATAGCTTGACACCCCCTCGTGTACACACACACACACACATACATATATTATACTAGCAGGAGTACCCGGCGTTGCCCGGGAATCTATAACCGGTGAATTTCCTAAATGAAAGAAACAGAACATAGAAATAGAACAAATAGTTTTCTGATTGACATTTTATTGTAATAGGTAATATAACTGGTCATTCCAGAACCTTTGGATACACTATATTTTTTGTTTTGCCTTGTGTTGCTAAAATGAACAATTTCTGAGGATTGCCCACTGTAGAACATAGAGTTGTCCGTATGAAAAGCATGGATTTTCCAAACTGATGCGTTTAACTTCCAGTGATTGCCCTTGAGCCTTATTAATTGACATAACAAAAGCCAAGCGAACATGAAATTGTAGCCGTTTGAAATCAAAGGGTAAATCATTCGGAATCAGCGGAATTCTTGGTATGAAAACATATTGACATCTTGCACAATGTTTCAGACGCCCTTGAAATAGACTTTTTTTGTGGCATCGGAAGTGGACTTTCAAATTTTACGTCTTTTTTTCGGTGGCATGGGTATATTAGCGAAAAGCAGGACAATTATAATGTGTTACATGGTATTACGTACGGAATAAGCACCACAGTGAGATGAATGTACGTTATTTACAATACATCGGAAAGCAAACAAATAGCACCAGTCAGTCAGAAAGACCAAGACTGGAATCGTACTGCGAGTCAGAAAGTGAGCAAATATCACCACAATTACGGAAAGCCAGTCACGCGCACTGGGTCGTTCACGTTTTACATCCATACAGCAGTTCCCCTTCACCTGATGAAAGCAGTCGGCCTTCTCATACTTGGACACTTCCGCC
The DNA here is from genome assembly GCF_900747795.2 of Erpetoichthys calabaricus. NCBI lineage: Eukaryota > Metazoa > Chordata > Cladistia > Polypteriformes > Polypteridae > Erpetoichthys > Erpetoichthys calabaricus. Next base: position 85,560,760 of record NC_041408.2, read on the forward strand.
ATCTGTTGGCAATTTAAAGAAACATTAGTAAAGAGCGATGCACAGGGACCAAACGTGCCACTAGATGGCGCCGCCGTTAACATTTGTTGCAACGTGCGGCCATCTTGTCGATGATAAGCACGGGGACGTGTGCCGAACGTTGTGTCGGTGAAAAGGTGCCCTGCACCTCACCACCAACATTTTGCCCCAACCAAACATACCCCATGACCTCCTCCTGGTCACAAAGGAGCCCCATCCCCAGTTTGGTGGCGATCGGACGCCCGGTGCAGATTTGTATGGCGGACAAATAAACATACTTACGTACACACATACATAAACTCTGCTTTATATATTAAGATATGAAAAAAGCGGTATACATAGGACAACCATCAAAAAGAATCGCAACACGTATACAGGAAAATCGCAACGCCATCAGAAGGAAGGACTCACGGTCACTGATCTATACACATACAAAATCAACCAGACATACATTCAACTGGGACAGTGCACAAGTAAAATTTAAGGCCAGTACTAAAAGTGCCAGAGAGCTGGCTGAATCTTGGCTATCAGACGAAAACGCACGTGTTCTCTTATTTGTACCTTTTGTGAAAGTGTTTCTTTTATATATGGACTTCAGGCTTCATATGTTATATAGTTTATGCCTACATTTTGTCATTTACTATTAGAATATGAAAAACGTTTCTGTTTTAAAAATGTGTTTGCACAGACTACTATAGAAACGGAACACACATGAAATGCGTGTATTCCAAATAACGCTATATTATTTCCACTCTAGAACTCCACTTCAATCCCAGATAATCAAATCAAGGCAAGGCATGAGCTAGGAAAAGTTCATTCTAAGTCGGTAGGGGGATGGAATAGCTGGCTGCTAGTAGCTTGTGTTTATCAGCACATTTAGATGACAAAAGACTCTGGCGGAGAGGTGCAAATGGATTTAAGACGCGATTTAAGGTGGGACAGATTTACGAGTTTTTTCGTAGGCTCTGGTAATTCTAGTGTTAAGAAGAACATGTTCATAATAAATAAAACTTACGACCGATACTCCTCCCAACCAACCCACTCACACAGTGACCTAAGACCACCCCCCACCACTTAATTTTGCTATATATTGCCTTTGATTCTTGTAAGTCTAAGCATTATCTTCTGATGACGGCTCCTGGCAGGGGCTGAAAGCTCAGGAATAAAAACTACTTTATGATATGTGATTCATCTTCTCTGCGGTGGGTTGGCACCCTGCCCAGGATTGGTTCCCTGCCTTGTGCCCTGTGTTGGCTGGGATTGGCTCCAGCAGACCCCCGTGACCCTGTGTTCGGATTCAGCGGGTTGGAAAATGGATGGATGGATGGATGGATTCATCTTCTTCCTTTGTGGATCTCCAGCTGCAAATATGCAAACCGTATCACAGACCTTCACATCCACACATATATACATATGGATATAAATAGATATCTTATATATAAACATCTATGCGTGGAAGTGTGTATGTGTGTCTGTCTGGCCCGGAAGTGAGAGGTGGAAGAGGGGTAAGGGCTCCACCTCTGAGGAAACAGAAACTCGCTTTGCCGCTAATACAGAAGCGAGGCAAACACTTCGGCAAAATGGCATCCCTTTTAATTTTCCTCCCGCCGCTAATGCACAAGCGATGTGAGCACGTCAGCAAAATGAATCCTCCTAGGAAAGAGACGCCCAGAGCAGTTCCTTTCAATTACATTTAATTTTTTTTTCTGATGATTTCAATAGTTTCTAGGACCCCAGGCTTTCTACAGCACAGGCTTACACAGCTAGTAGACATATAGAGATACAGATATATATACACACACACCTACAGGTAGTGTATCACATATGTATCTCACAACTGAGAGGACGTGGCGGATGTTTACCGACTGGCCAACCAACCACAAGTACTACCTGGTAGGTAACCACCCAAATAATCAGACTGTGATCCAGACCTAAGAATATACATATAAGATATAGGTATGATATTTTCATGTATGTGAAATCCAAGGTGATGGCGGACTTTCTCCTGAGACTTAATTCTCTTGCAATCTCATGCCTTGCAAGTTAACAGTAAATGTCCTGGGTATGTATTAATGCTTTCTAATGCTAACACAGGAGATAGCATGCTTAATCAGTAGCGTGTGTGTGCAATCACATGTGTGGTGTGTGCATATGGGGGACAGTTTAACTATTTAAAAAAAAAAAAAAAAAAAAAAAAGTTAAACATCGACTGTTTGTGAAGCAGGAAGATTCTGATCATTCTGATCCCTGATCACCATTGAGAAGACACTGCGCAACTCCAGTGTTTTCCTCTGTGAAGAAACTTATCCATTCAGCAGACGGGACTCATAGCCTTCCCAACGTAGAACACCCTTTAATGAAAGGAATACCAGAATTAACGTGTGGCTTTCAGTCAATGAAAAACTAATATTTCATGAGTTGAAAAAAAATTCAACTTACAACAGCTACGATTAATGATTTTTGATAATTCGGCTTTTATGAAGAATCTGACATCGGAGTGACAAGAGGGAGCGAGTGAGGCAGGCATCAAGAGCCAGGGCAGGATGGAGTGGGTGTTTTAAATAAGGAAAGTGCTTAGGAATCGAGGACCCCCAGCCAAAGCGGCCTATGCAATAAAACACGACCGACAGGCAGTTGCTTCTTGTATAAAATATGTATAATAATGACAACAGTGTTGAAGCAGTGATGAAGCAAAACGGCGTTGCTAAAACTTAGATGGTCACACTGTGCCTCCCCATAAATCCCAGCCATTCTATTCATACATATGTGTATACCTGAACTGATGTATATATCCAAACTGATGCACCTATATCTATATCTGAACCGATGTATATATCTAATCCAATTTATTTAAATCAATAAATATATCTAAACCAGTGTGTATATATCAGTAACAGCGCACTGCACGATAATATGCAGTGAATACACTTGACTTATAGTTTTCATTCTCTGTACTTTTATCATTCGTTTGCTCAGAGGTTGATGCACTTGCTGCTTCCTGAGCAGCTCTTCTTTTCTCCACCCTAGCGGCCTGCTTCTTCTCTTCATTCGTCGGCAACTTTTCATGTTAAAACTGATTAAGTCAATGTTTATGTCGCAATTACTTAGTACGTTTTCCTTAATTTTTCACTTAAGCTGGCACTTAAGTCTTCAATTTGCCTCAAGAATGATTTCAGATATGAAGAGGTAGGGGAAGTGACGGCAAAGGTGGTAGGGATGAGTAAGGCGCCCGCACGCATGCACCGCCCTGCTGGCCGCTGCCGAGTGTTGATTCTACAATAAAATAAAAATAAAAAGAGGAATAACCTTGGAGGTCAATCATCACCCCGAAAGCGGACAGTAGACGTCACGTAGTATATTGTGTACCAAATTTCAGGTCAATAAGTCAAACGGTTAGAGAGCTACAGGTGATATAAAATCCTGGATAGACAAACGGACAGCCATGGTCGCGTATTATAGAAGATTATATATACAGTATCTCATCTATATTATCTATATCTCTCTATCTATATATATATCTATATATATCTATATCTATATATATATCTATATATATATCTATATATATATCTATATATATCTATATCTATATATATCTATATCTATATATATCTATATATATCTATATCTATATATATATATATATATATATATATATATATATATACACATACATATATACACATACATACATACATACACACACACACACAGTGGGTACGGAAAGTATTCAGACCCCCTTCAATTTTTCACTCTTTGTTATATTGCAGCCATTTGCTAAAATCATTTAAATTCATTTTTTTCCTCATTAATGTACACACAGCACCCCATATTGACAGAAAAAAAAAGAATTTTTGAAACTGTTGCAGATTTATTATTTGCGCAAATCCAAGAGAGACGTTGTGGGCCGAGTGGTGGGGTCCTCCTTATTCACGCACCAGCCTCCATTTAGGTCACTCTACCTCTTTCCACCTCCTCTTCATCTCCTTAAGGCTCAGCTCTTTTAATCTTTCTTCATAACTCATGTCAATGTCAATTTATTTATATAGCACATTTAAAACAACATAGGAATACTGTGGCCAAAATGCTTTACAATAAAAGAAGAAAAAAAAAAACCATACAATTAACATAAATAACAAATAGAAATCAAATAAATGAACATAAATAAAATAAATAATAAATAGAAGTAAGATTACATAATCACAATGAGGAAACCATCAGTATTACTGAAGGTCACGGAAAGCAAGTGAGTAGAAATGAGTCTTTAATCTTGTTTTGAACAGTCCAATTGTAGACGACTCCTTTATATGATGAGGTAAAGAGTTCCACAGGCGAGGAGCAGCAGCTGCAAAAGCCCTGTCCCCCTTAGTTTTACACTTGGTACGAGAGACAACAAGAGACAACTGACCAGAAGATCTAAGCACCCTAGATGGCTGGTGTAAAGCACACAATTCAGATAAATAGGCAGGAGCAAGCCCATGTAAAGATTTAAAAACTAGCAACTAGATTTTAAAAATCAATTTGAAAACTGACAGGCAGCCAGTGTCAAGAAGCTAATATTGGAGAAACAGAATCAGCCTTTCTTGCCCCAACCAGAAAGTGAGCGGCAGCATTCTGGACCAACTGTAACCTGCGTATCAGGGTTTTGCTAATCCCAGAATACAGCGAGTTGCAGTAATCGAGGTGAGAAAAGATAAAAGCACGAGCAGCTTACTCAAGATCCCTAGAAAATAAAAAAGGCTTGATCTTACCTAAAAGACAAAGCTGGAAAAAGCAACTCTTGACTACAGAATTAATCTGTTTCCTCAAAAGAGAGGTTAATATCAAACACCAAGATTGCAGACTTGAGGTCCCCTGTATCCCTAGAATCAGCCTAGTCGCTCTTTTCTGGGTCTTTTCTAGTGCTATGTCCCTTTTAAATAATAATAGATTTTATTTATATAGCGCCCTTCCTATGCTCATGGTACTTACAGAATATAAGAAGAACGGCAGGGTATACAGTATATAGCATTGTACAAACCAGATAAAGAAGAAGATTACGACAGTGAATTCAGAGATAGAAAAAAGCCTAACAGACAACATAACTGATGGTCTCGCACACACATATACAGGTTACATGAGCATCTTGACAGAGAAGTAAACTAAGAGAAGCGTAACAAAGTCAAGTAGAGATAAAAGTCTTCCTGAACAGCTGAAGGCCCTGTCACCCATGGAGTGTAGATTAGTGTGGGGCACAACAAGATTGCCAGAATCAGAGCACCTTAGTGGGCAGGCAGGCACATAGTGATGGAGAAGGTCACTGATGTAGTTTGGAGTGAGGTTATTTAAGGCTTTGTAAGTTATTAGTAGAATTTTATATTCGATTCTGTAAGACGCAGGGAGCCAGTGAAGACGGAGCAGGATGGGTGTGATGAACCAGCAGCAGCAGCGAGCATGAGTAAGGACTCTTGCAGCAGAGTTTTGAATAAGCTGGAGGTGTGATATAAGATTAGAAGGGGCACCTGCCAGTAGGGAATTACAATAATCAATGCGGGATGTGATAAAAGTATGGACGAGTTTCTCAGAGGTAGAAAAGGAGAGGAAGGAGTGAACACTGGATATGTTACGGAGGTGAAAGTAAGAAAGTTTCTTAATGTGATTTATGTGGACGGAATAAGAGAGGGAGGAATCAAAAAATGACACCAAGATTCTTTACAGTAGAGGCAGGTCTGATGAGATCACCGCCAAGATGGACTGGGAAGGAGCTCATTTTATTAAGTTGCATTTTAGACCCAATTTACAGGAGTTCAGTTTTGTTGCAATTTAATTTTAAAGAGTTCTGCTCCATCTAGGTTTTAATTTCACTAAGACAGGTTGTGACCTGAGAAAGCTCTGATGAAGTTGCACTTTTAACATTGAAGTAGAGTTAAGTATCGTCTGCATAAAAATGATAACCCAGTCCATAGCTATGGATAATATGGCCAAGGGGAAGCATGTAAATACAGAAGAGAAGAGGGCCGAGGACAGAGCCCTGAGGGACTCCTTGTGTGACTGGCGCTGAGCTGGATCTGCTGTTGCCAAGACTAACAAACTCTTGCCTATCAGTCAGATAGGACTTGAACCACTGAAGGGCAGTGCCAGAGATACCCAGCATGTTCTCCATCCTGGACAGTAGAATGTCATGTCTGACCTGAGTGTCAAATGCTGCACTGAGGTCTAATAGAATTAATATGCTGGTTTGTCCAGAGTCTGCCGCCATAAGCAAATCATTGGTTACCCGTAGCAGAGCAGTTTCACAGCTGTGCCGCACCCTGAAAATAGACTGAAAGGGTTCCATCAAGTTATTAGAGGTTAAGTAATTGGTGAGTTGGGAAGCTACAACACGCTTGAGAACTTTTGACAGGAAAGATAAGTGGGAAATAGGCCAGAAATTGTTAAGATTGTCAGCATCAAGACCAGACTTTAACATTGGGGTAACAGAAGCGATTTTAAAAGTGAGTGGCACAGAGCCAGTGTCAAGGGATGAGTTTATTATTGTTGTAACAGTCGGGATTATGGCACAAAAGCAGGATTTAAGTAGTGTGCTGGGGATGGGGTCCAGTACACAAGTAGTCGGCCTCATCTTACATGGTAGGTCATTAACAAATGCAGATGTGACTGGTGAGAACTTAGAGAAGGAGCTGGATGAAGTGGGAAAACAGGGAGAGATATAAACAGATGATGTATTTATGTTAGTTGAATTATTTAGATCTTTAATTTTGTTACGGAAAAAGTGGAGGAATTCCTCACAGACTTCAGTAGAAGAAGTAGTTGGGCCAGATGCGGGTTCGAGTAGTTTATTAACTACAGAGAACAAAACCCTTGGGTTATTGTGTTCTTGTTTTTGTAGCCTGGAGACCAAAGCTGCACACAGGACTCCATATGAGGCCTCACCAGTGTGTTATAAAGCTTGAACAAAACCTCCTGTGACTTGTACTCCCCACATCAAGGCACTATATAAACTGCGACTGAAATATCACAGCCTATGTCGCATTTTATTGACTGAGCACCTATCTTTCTGTGCTTTTGTGCCCGCCCCTTTAACTGATAGCCAATAGCATGCTGGTTGAAGGAGGCAAAGATGTACAGAGGGTTAAAAGCTGCAGCAATTTCATTTGTAGTCTCATCCTCTTTTTTCCCCATTTTTCATTCTGGTTTAGTACATAAAACAAGAAATCAGACAGATGAGCTTCTCTTCTATTTGTGGGGTTCAAAACATGTGTAATTTATTCCTTGTTGCTACATTCTATGCATTGTTCTGCCAAGTGAAAGCTCATTTGTTCTCAACCCTTGCACAAAAAATGCCAATCCGTTCAACAAAAAGATAAAATCTCTGATTTTATCCTAACCAGTCATAGACTAGTTGGTCTTAGTCGTTGGGTATGTCACATTAAGTCAATCAATCATCTTCCACTGTCTCCGATTGGCTAAGAACAAAAATCGCTGGAAAAATGATCTAAATGTGATATACCCATCACTACAATGGCTCCGATGTGTTGTTTGACCCTAAAGCACGCCATAACTAAGTGCTGTGTTTCCGACCCTCTTTTCTCTGTCACACTTAGTAATGTTTCATAATGTTGGCTTTTTTAAAAATGTAAAGACAGGCTTTGATAAAACCTGTAATGTCATTGGATCATTTGAGTTATCATCATGTGTATGCAATGCTGTGAATTTCCAGTCTGCATGTTTGGCCAACAAGGAGCACTTCGCCACGGTCTTTGCTCAGATATAATATCTGAGCCAATAGTAATTTCATGTTACTGGATCAGGTGATTTCAGGTACTGATTCTGTTTTTTAAAAAAACATCCCTTTAAAGAAACCACTTCATACTAAGCTCATGTATAACCAGTGTGGCAGACGGCCGGGGACCTTGCCCCATCAGGACGCCCCGGTAAAGAAAGGACTGGGGGAGAGGACATATTGAGAACAATACCTCCCCCGGAACACGAGAGGGCGACCTCCCCACAGATTGTTTTGGAACCACAGGCTTGGAAGTTGGAAGCTCAACCCTATTGGGACCTGTGGTCACCGCCACAAGGCGCTTGGACGATTCCGGAGCTGCAAAGGGTGCCCATGCAGAACTTCCACCACACCAGAACAGGACAGATTAGCACCTGGAGCACTTCTGGGTACAATATAAAAGAGGCCGCCTCTCGAGTCGGGAGGAGGAGGAGGAGGAGAAAGCTTGAGGGAGAGGAGTGGAGACATCAGAAGAACAGAACGACAGAAATAGAAGGGATAACATCTTATATTGGGAAGAGCTGTGTGTTGTGTGCTGTAAGGGCAAGAAAGAAAAATTCAAATATCTGTGTGCTTAGGTCACTGTGCCTGTCTGTGTCGCGGCCGATTTCCCACACCAGACACAAAGAAAGCTTATGTCCTGTCTCTGGACCCACAGCGTGCAAACTTATTGAGTCCTATTTGTCTTTTTCCATCACTCTCGTCCTGCCCTGCTCCATCTTCCCCTTCAAACTCCTTACTTTCTTTGCATATCAAGCCAAGCTGTGAGCTTTCCCATGAGCGCCACTGGTGACAGAGAGCCCAGGGAACTCCGTCCGCAGCTTCTCTCACAGCAGAACCCTCTTCTTTGCCGTGTTAGCCACATACACATACACATGAGCCACCACACTACCTTGAAATGGACAGATGGATGAATGGACATGCAATTTGTTAAAAACATTAAGACATAAATGCATAACGTATACAAATCTAATATGGCAAAGTAACCTAGAAACCGTGCATGTTGATTTAAAAAACACACACTACTCTGATCAAGCAGAACATTTTTGCTCTGTCTTCAGGCTTTTAAGCCTACTGTAGGATGCCATATTACTGCCTAGATAAAATCCCAAGGCCTAGGTGTAAAGTTCAAAGATATTAAAATGATGGATGATTCATGTGAACTTCTGTCTTCAGGGCAAAGAAGTTGTCAGTTCATGGCAAGTGAGGCTGTAATAATGATGAAAATAAAAGAATCCTGAAGAGAATACACTCAGTATTATAAATCATAGAAACTATGCATGCCAATAAAATACCACAGGTTTATTAATGGAAGGAATATATATTGTGAATATTACAACATTAGCAACGTTTATGAAGTGTTTCAGGGTACGTCTAACGCATGGCACAGTGCATCATTCAGGTTTGCATTTCGGTGTATAATTCAAAGAAACCTGTTGTGGTTGGTCCTGTCTCTGTTCTTCCTGTATTTGAGAACACTGATAAAAGTCTATGGTTATGACACAGAAAAATGAAAGTTAGTCAGGAACCAGCTCGGAAAGGCTGGAAAATGGGGAATGATTAGAGATAATACAGGCCTCCGTATTATTACAAGAAACATCATCAGTGGTGGCATTTGATAATGTTAAGGACGGAGTTCAAAGTTGATTGGTTTATGATTTCTACATATGACCTTGCTGTATTGGCATCAAAGCCTCAAACTATTAGAGCATAGTCATAAAATAGACTGAATAAATAACTTCCGTCAAGAAACAGTAAAAGTTCCGAACACCGCCCGCAAACGTTCTCTTTCTACCATATTCTGAAAGGCGACTCTACATGCACTAAAGGTTCGCTTTTCATTGGTTTCATCACAGGTTCTCCCTGTCACAATTAGACAAGATTTCAGCAGATAAGATTATACCCCCAAAACAGACAACGTTTCCCTGTACAATGAAATTCTTTGTTGTCCACACCAAATGACAAAACCAACATATAAAGATAAACAAATAATAAGTAGCAGATAATAAGTAACAGAGGGAGCATCCATATTACTAGCCGAAGGTTGTAAACCGGATATGGACGCAGGGCGCTGGGTGCAGGGCGCATCGAGGCGCACGCGCACTGCAACGAGCCCGCCACAGAGAAAACAAAAACGAGAGGATTCAGCGCATATATGAATTACATTACAGTATTACAGTACGGAATCCCCAGACGTCCAAAACTACACAGCATATTTGAATCACACATCGAAGCTTATGCGCACTGCAACGAGCCCGCACGGATAACGTGCTTCTGAAACACCAGAGGCAAAGGAGTCACGGCTCAAGAACGAAACAGCTCACCTAACGGAAATACAAATCCGAGCCCATTGCTAACGCCACAGCCACAGAATTTGATTGAATATCTGTAATCTACCATTGGATTACTTCTTTACTTCCTATGTACTTCATTTACACCTTTACCCTCAACACAGAAACGACACCAGATGCAAAAAAACAATAAACGAACACTCCATATTAAACGTAAGTGTGATTATAATTCCTAACAGTAAACGACGTATAGCTAACGGAGTCACGGCTCCAAAAAGAAACAGCTCAACTAACGGAAATACAAAAACAACGACTTCTCACTGACGACACAGCCATAGAAAAACAAATATTTATTTAATTAACTGAACTTTCCCAGGACGCACCCACCCTCCATGATATTTCATCCCTCCAAGTATCAGAGGGAACAGAAAGTGATTGCCATTCTTGGATTTGCGATTCTTTCGAGAATTGCGGGCTTGCTGGTAAAGTATAAAGTGTAATGTGCAGGTAGGTGTGTGATGGACAAGTCAAATACAGTTGTGTGAGGTAGATAGAATGAGGTGGCCCACAATTATTATCTCCAGTCAATTATTTAGGAGTCTAATGGCCTTGGAAAAGAAGGAGTTCTTTAGCCTGGAAGTCCTGCATTTCATACTCCAATACCTCCTGCCTGAGGATAGAAGTGTGAACAGTTTGTGTTGGGGGGTGAGTGGGGTCCCTGAGGATTGAGGCATTTCTCCTGTGGATTCTGCAGTTGTAGATGATGCTATGCAGAGAGGGCAGTGGGGTCTTCTCAGCAGTCTTCACCACTCTCTGCAGGCTTTGAGTTCCATAGCAGTAGCATGGTGATGCAGCTGGTCAAGATGCTCTCAACAATGCAGCTGTAAAAGTTGCCGAGGATCTTAGTTGACATACCAAACTTCCTCAGCCTCCTCAGAAAGTACAGCCACTGTTGAGCCCTCTTGACCAGCTGTGTGGTGTTATGTGTCCAAGTGAGGTCCTCAATGATGTAGACAGGTATTTAATGCTGCTCACCCTCTCCAGCCCTCGGATGAACAGTGGCCGGTGAGGTCTCCTCTCCTTCCTCATGTCCACTATCATCTTCTTCATCTTGTCTGTGTTGAGGGTGAGGTTGTGGAAGATAAAAAACAAACAATCCCCCTTGTTGTCACCTATAACCCATATCGTGAAGCACTTTGAAAAATTATAAAAGAACTTCAGGCAATGCTAAACAATAACGAAACACTGAAAAACATGCATTTCCAGAACCTCCCCCCCAGCATACAGACAACTACCAAACCTGCAGCAACTAATTGTCCGAAGCGGCCTAAATGAGCGAGCAGAAAATTGCACATCTCCCTACCTACAGAACAGATGTAAAACGTGTGCTCACATTTATAATACAGATCGTGTAGTTATACCACACTGCCGACTAGAACATCGCATAAAGGGCTCATTCTCCAGTAGATTATCTAATGTGGTCTGCCTAATTCTCATTAGGAAATGTCCTGACAGTGCACTCTATGTGGGAGAAACTGGACAAATACTCCGCCAAAGAATGAATTTCAACAGGTGCCACATCAAGCCTGACAACACAGATGTTCCTGTAGGAGATCACTTCAATAGCCATGGACACTGTCAGAGGGACATTAAAGTCACAGGGCTTATGGGCAACCTCAGAACACAGCAAGAGAGAAAGGAATGGGAAGTTAAACTCTTGCTAAAAATGAACACATTACAACATGGTGTGAATAGAGACAAGAGTTTTATAACAAGATAACCTGACCAGAGACCCACATTGTATGGAAAAATTCATCAGAAACTTGAAGACTTTGGACAGTTATCTTATCTAAAGATCTTGACCATGCATTGTTCTCTCTTGCAAAATTAATGTTAGCCTGAAAAGGTCTATTAATTTTTGACATCTTAGATGTCTCACTTAAAGGTTTTTCCAATGTTGTATCTGTCCTGGTGTCCGTATAAACACAGGGAACTCCAGTTTCTGTATTACATTTTGCCTGAAGAAGGGGCCCGAGTTGCCTCAAAAGCCTGCATATTGTAATCTTTTTAGTTAGCCAATAAAAGATGTCATTTAGCTTGACATCTCACAACATGGTTTAAATAGAGACAAGAGTTTTATGGCCAGATATGAGGATTGTTTGCATCTCTCAGACATGTCTACAGACCCACATTGTATTGACAAACTCATCAGAAACTCCAAAAGACTTTGTTGGACAGTTATCTTATCTAAAGATCTTGACTATGCATTGTTCTCCTCTCTTGCTAAATGAATGCTAGCCTGAAAAGGTCTATTAACTTTTTACATCTAAGTTGTCTCACTTAAAGATTTACCAATTTTGTTACTTGTCCTAGTGTCTGTATAAGCACAGGGAACTCCAGTTTCTGTATTACATCTTGACTGAAGAAGGGGACTAAGTTGCCTTGAAAGCCTGCATATTGTAATCTGTTTAGTTAGCCAATGAAATGTGTAATTTTTCTTAACTTCTCACTTCTGTCACAATTAGTAATGTATCATAATGTTGGCTTTTTTAAAAATGTATGGACTGGCTTTGATTAAACCTGTAGTGTCGTCAGATCGTTTCTGAGTTAGTGTCCTGTGTATGCAATGCAATGAAATTCCAGTCTGCATGTTTAACCAACACGGAGCAATTCGCCACGGTCCTTATTCACATATAATATCTAAGCTGATACCAATTTCATGTTACTCCATCCGGCAATTTCATTTACCAATTCTGATTTTTATTTTTATCTCTTTAAAAAATTTTAAACTAAGCTCCTGCATAACCAGACACACAGAAGCCTTATGTCCTATATTAAAACATTAACTTAAGTATGTTTATAATTAAAATGATAGACCATAGGTGTTAACTCTTCATTATTAACTGAATGAAATTTTGCTAGCTTGTTGTTCAGAGACCATAAATTAATAAAATAAATAAAATTTACTTAAAATACATACTTTCACTAATATTTACAAAAATATATTTCTATAGTACATATGGTATAAAAAAATAAAATGTTTCTCATAATCACAAGCTGTCATATTGTTTAAATTCTTCTGTAATATAAAACAAAGTTTAAAAGAAAGTTTTCAAACACAAAAAAGATCAATATAAAAACAACAGATCCAAAAAAAAAAAAAAAAAAAATAGAGAGGCACCAAATGGCTCTACATAGTTGTGACAAAACATCAAACACAAGAGTGAACTGACTCGAGATGGCAGATCTTCCAGTTTTAAGTCCTGCCGGCAGGAAGAGGTGGGTCCAAGTCGATGGACACAGGAAGTGACATCAGTGGTATAGCTGTCAATCTTCTGATCTGCAGAGAAAGGAAGAAACAAGGCAGCAGCACACAGTGCCAACCCCTGGAGCGGCAGGGAATTACCATCACTAGATAATACCTTAAGACTCTTCCTTATATATGTGCCCTTGACAAAAAATATATATATAATATATATAAATATATATATTAGAGCTGAGAGTCAATTAAAAATAATAATTGCATAAATGTGAGTAATTAATCACTATTAGTCACATGTAACATTAAAATGTGCAATTATAAAATTAAAACATAAATCTTAAAGTAAATACACACAGAATCACAAAATGAATGATGAATCAATACAAAGAAATTAAAAAAAATTAATGGAATGATTTAAACTTAATAGATTAATAGTTTAATAGTTTAAACTTAAATAGTCCAAACTGAAAATGCTTGCCGACCAGATTAATGACGTTACAGATCAGCTGGATGACGTTAAACCTGAACTTTTAACAAAATACTATTGATTTTGAATTGCCTAAAAGGCAAGTTTAAAAGAAAGTAATAAGAGAATGAGGCCAATGTATAATATATATATATATATATATATATATATATATATATATAAATATATATATATATATTTTTATATATATATATATATATATATATATATATATATATATATCCATCCATCCATCCATTTTCCAACCCGCTGAATCCGAACACAGGGTCACAGGGGTCAGCTGGAGCCAATCCCAGCCAACACAGGGCACAAGGCAGGAAACAATCCTGGGCAGGGTGCCAACCCACCGCAGTATATATATATATATATATATATATATATATATATATATTCACGGCATTCGTAGTCTGAATCGAGGTTCGATTCCCAAGAGGAAGTGCAGTAGAGTGTGTACGCCTGATGAGCCCAGAATTAGGGCGAAACACGTGTCGCGTACTCTTTGCATTATTTGACAATAAACTATTTCAACCATATATATATATATATATATATATATATATATATATACAGTATATATTTACATATATATATTTGAGGAGGAGGAGTTTGGGAGCATGCGCTAATTACAACACGTTGCCACACTCACCACACTGTGAACCAACAAGATTGAGGTCCAAGTGCAGCCGTGCAATGGATGACACCTCAGCACCACATTAGTTTGAATGAAGTGGACCAGTGTGAAGTGTTTTACGAAGGCTGGAGTGCCAATCCTGCTGCCACCAACCCCTGAGTTTTCCCTGCAAGTTGGAGGACCTGCTTGGAGGGCTGAATGCAGATTAACGTCATACCCAGGATGATAAATATACACGCAATCAGTAAACTGATACTGGTGATTGAACACTGCTCAAATGTAAATTTACATGTACTTATAGGTTTTAATCATTTTTAATCATTAATTGCACTACAGCTTTTTTTTCAGTTAAAATATACATTTACTATATTTATACAGGTTTTTTTCATTGTACTAGCTATACATATTGTAATTCTTGAGATGTAATAAATAGGGATTATGGTAGTAAATATGAATTATAATTTTAATTATGCAGTACTTGCTTCTTTACAAACGTATACTGTATGACAAGCACATACAAGTAATAAACACAGTACAAATCTTTAAACCAGCTGTAAATGTATGAAAAGTTCATAAAATGTTAGTCTTATATCTTCTTGATAAACATGCTTAACAGGTTTACCAGTTAAAGACAAATTTTGCTGTTAAGCTAACAAGCACACTGTTTGTTACTCTTCTTTTTCTAGATAAAAAAGTACGCTGCTGTACTTTACATAAGCTTGCGGTCCAAACTCAGACAAATGTTGCCTGTTTTATATAAAGAGGAAAATAAAAAGGTCTGAATTCATTAAAATAGCATTTCCTGCTGTTTGTCTAATTTCACAGGACTAGTCCTCTGATTTCCTTTTCCTCGGTCTAGTACTCTACTTTCATTAACGTAAAGGTTGATATTCCAACTGCCTCTCACCCTCTGGTTAAGCACGCCTTGACTTGGTGTTCTTTGTTTACACTACCTGAAATTTGTTGCAAATAAAAATAAGAAATGCGCTGGCCCACTACCATAATATTAGTTTGGTGACTCAGAGCTCAGTGAACTCCATTCTCAGCTTCTTTGACAGCAGAATCCAGGCAGATGGTCCTCTCTTTTCTGCCGTGTTAGCCACATACACATACAGACAAACTACCGTAAGGCCGAGATGTTACACAATCATGAAAGGGGCAAATGGATGAATGGAAATGTTAATTGTTAAAACATTAACCTCCTTAGAGTTACATTTTTTTGGCTTGAAAAAATGACATCCTTCTAATGTAAAACTTTGCAAACACTAAATGTGCAAAGTCAGAAGTGTAGAAAGTATAATAATGATATAAATCATAATTATAATGAATAATAATATTAACTAAAATAATGCTAATACCGTATATACTGTCTAAATGTGTCGTTTGTGTGGTATATCTTGAAGCACGGTGAAATACACAATCCAACATCACAGTTGGGACAAAAGTAGCATGATTCCTTGCAGGATTTCTTTCCAGACTGAGCAGCTTTTGAACAGCACACTACACAAGTGGGACTGACATGAGCATCGATTTCAGATTCATCAGAATAACTTTCAGTTTCACTGTCTGTTTCAGTTCCAGTGCCTGAAGACAGTTTCCCTTCGACATCACTGCTCGTATCGTTATTAAGAGCATGCAACACCTGGGGCCTCATGTACAAACGGTGCGTACGCACAAAAATGTTGCGTAGGCCCGTTTCCATGCTCAAATCACGATGTTTAAAACCTAAACTTGGCGTAAAGCCACGTACATTTTCAAGCTAGCTCAAACCCTGGCATACGCAAGTTCTCTGCTCAGTTTTGTTCAAGTGTGGTTTCCCTTTCTTTTTTAGATGCACATCCCTGAAGCGGCTTTATACGTTCACTGAAATTAACTGCATATTGTTTATTAGTTTAAGGCATCTGATTGTAATTAACCTGTAACAATATAATAGTCCACGGAATGGCCAAACTATAACAAATACCATAGCTGCTTTAGTGTTGTTACTCTCACTGCACTTTCTTCTTCTTCTTCTTCTTTCATCTGCTCCCGTTAGGTGTTGCCACAGCGGATCATCTTTTTCCATATTACTCTCACAGCACCACTCGGTGTATTTATATCACTGTATCTGAGTGTGGAATCACAGCTCTACAGCAGCTGATTGGAAAGAGAATTATCGGTATACAGCATCAAGCACACGCTGCCTCAGCCATGCTGCCTATTTGAACTGCTCTCATACGGCAAACGCTTCAGAGCCTTTCCTGTACGGACCTTGCAGTTCAGAAACAGTTTCATCCCAAGAACTATAAACGCAATCAATCAGTCCATCAAGTGCTCCTTGTAGAACTGTCTGTACTAATAAGTACAAGTACCTCACTGTAAACTTGCAATACAGTTATAATATTGCACAACCTGAGCCACTTTATAAAGCGTGTATTTACATATGATGACAATATCATTTTTAAGATGAAATGCAGCAAAATATGTTTATTACATTATACAGATAAAGTGTTAACATCATTTAAATAATCTATATTTTTAGTAATTAAACATGTGTGGACACGGTGTCGCAGCACTAGCAAGGAGTTGGCGCCTCATTCACGGATTGTTCCTGCCTCGCGCTGTATTCTTGCTGGGGCTGGCGTGACACTGGATGGATAGATGGATGGAATAATTAAACATGTACTATGAAGATATTTCAATGTTCCTTAAAAGTTTTGAAGAATTGGCGTTCTAAGCTTACAGATGGCTTAACGTCTATTACAGAGGTGATTGTGTGGCAATTGGTTACTTGGAGAAAGAAAAGGAAGGACAGAAATTGGGATTTAGTACATTTGAGAGAGACAGTACTGCCACAATAAATTATTTCATTGAAGGTCACGCATGGAGCAGCAAGCATCTTGCAGGAGGCAGGAACAATCTCTGGACAGGGCGCCTGCTCATCACTATCACTGCGCCACCGTGTTCCCATGTTTAATAACATGCTTTAATTCCTATCATCATGAAGATATCAAGTATATATCTCAGTATTTAAATTATTCAGACAGCTGTAATATCATGTATGCAATGGATTCTGTGTCCTGTCAGAGGAAGAGAAAGCCCGTTTAAGAAGCGCATAGTGATTCACACACTTAGAGCACGTAAAAGAACAAATACAAAACAAAGTATTTAACATGCAGCTTTAGTTACAAAGGTATTTGAGAAACTAGTAAAATTAAACGATTTAAAGATAAAGTTTATGATGTTTTACTTTAATGTCAAAATAAACTACGTGATTAAAGTGGAAATTTTCAAGATTAAAGTTTCTCACTGTGTCCCTATTTTTTTTTCTTTTCTCTGTACCCTAATAAGCTTTCATATGACACTCAGACGGTGGGCTACGACTCACCTTTTCACGGCGACTTTGTGAACTTGAGCTTTCGAGTTTCTCCGACACGCTATGTCACTCGATCAACTACTTTTTGTACGTTTTCCTTTACCTCCACTTGGTATTCGCTGAAATTCTTCTATTTTCCCCCGTGCTTTTTCCATTGCCTTTTCACAGAACGCTGAGTTTAAGGGCTACGTATATTGATTTGCATATTCAAAGAAGTATAAATCTGGGTGGAGTTTGGTAGGGGCAGTAGGCGTGTGCACGTGAGTTAGTCTTCACGCTGACTGGGATTTATGGAGCGGAAGAACGTGGAAGTTGGCAAACACACAAATTTATGGATCTGGATTTTTTTGTGCGTACGCACATTTCCGCTTTTGTCCTTATGCCATGTGTTAGTGTGAATTGTACGCACGGCGTTATGCATGAACCCCTAGGCCGCTATTATGAGGCTAGGAGAAGACATGTCTACACCGTTGCCTGGGTAACACTCAGGCCTGTCGCTTACACAAGACACGCCTATACTGTTTCCCAATTAACGCTCGGCACTAACACTGTTGCCATTTTTATAGCCCGAGTAATCCTTGGGTCTAATGCTTACGCGAGACACATCTATACAGTTGCCCGAGTGATGATCAGGACTAACAGTTTTCGCACTGTTTTTACACCCCGAGTGACGCTCGGGTCTAATGCTAAAGACATAAATGCATATCATATACAGATATCCTAATTTGGCAAAATAAAACCAGAAATGTGCATGTTGATTAAAGAAAAAGAACTATTCTGATCGAGGAGAGTATATGTGTATTCTTTAAAGAGTTGGACAATACCACATAATCTTTTTGAACCCAGATAGTTCACAGAAAATGGTACAGATGAAAATAAACAGGCCAAAACTGTCTTACGTAATTCAACACAACTAATGAAGAGAAAAAATGGCATACTCTTAGACAAACACTGCAATCCAGCAAGGCAATAATATTGTTATGCAAATTAGTTGAGACAAAAATATTGTACCTGTGGTCTTAGATGAGATTCCTCATTTGTGTGTGGACGTATAGCGGTGTCCTCCCATCAGCCCCAGCATGATGCTGCTTCTTGATGGGAATTGTAGTCCCTGTATTGTTTCTAGTTTTTGGGGTGCCCCTCTATCTCTTCCCAGTATACCATACATCCAATAACTTAAGTTAGACCAATGGCAACACACATGCCAAATGTAATGAAAATGTGTCCAGCCATTTTTGTGCGATTGGTGAACAGGCAGACAAACAAACAGCTATTGATTTTTATTTTTATAGTGCACTGCTATGACTCACACCACAAAGCTTTTTAGATTTGCACTGTGATGTGAGTCCACAGCAATACATAAAGGCAAAAGTGAAATTGTTGTGAAAGATGAAAACGGAATGGATTAATGTGGAAAAGATGAATGTTCATGCTAATGTGCTTTGATAAACTTAACTTGCAGTGAACCCCCACATCACAGAAAGTCAAGTTGAGGGAAATGACATGTTGAGTTAATCCTAATTTGACGCGTAAACCCAGTCCTGTTAGCTCAGCAGAGTTTTGTTTTGTTTAATAGGGGGCTCGAGAACGCATTTAGTTTTACAAAATGCATCATTACAGCACATCATTTTATGTTACTTTGTTTTTTTATCTAATAGCAGCTTACAGATGTACAAGTCAGCTGTAAGGCTAGCAGCAAGATAAAGCGCTGCTCACCTTTAAGTGTGTGGCCTGCTGCCAAACGCCTTTCTCAGATAACTTTACTTTAGTCTGCAGCACTGAGTGCCCTCCAGGGAGAACACAAAGGCTGACTGCAGTAAAAGCTAAAATGAACCAGAGAGTCAGAGAGCCGGACAGACAAGAGTTGACAAAAATGTGTAGGGAAACAAAATGAAGGCCGTGAGAGAAGCAGGAAACTGAAACACTAGGAGAGCTCTTGTGGAACAACAGACTGTAGTAGTAATTCAAATAAGAGGTTGAAAACATGAATGCTACACTTAAGACGGGAAAGTCAGAGCAAAGGCAGTTTCATGTGGTTAGAAAAAGGCAGGGGGTGCTACCAAGAGATTAAAATAAGTCGAAACCTTCCGGCCCAAAATGTTATCCAAGAGTCAACAGTTGAAAAACAAACAAAAGAAGAATAAAGGCTTGATTTTTTTACTCTTTCTTCATTAACAAACCAGCTTGTTTTGTTTAAGAGTAAGTTCCCAGAAACTTGGACACTAACAAGAGCACAACTACGTCTTAAATACTGGTGGCACAATGATATCAGGTGTCACACAACTGTGATCACGAGATAGCAATGGGAGCCATAGTGAACAAGAAAATTAGAACATTTGTGACAGGAACAGACCTTTCTGACCAACAAGCTCATCCATCCTATTTACTTCATTGTCCAAAATAACATCAAGTCGAGATTTGAAAGTCCTAAACGTCCGACTCTCTACCACACTACTTGCCATTTATTGATTCTGTCTATGGTTCTCTGTGTTAGGAGAAATTTTTGTAATGTCTGTATGAAATCTGCACCTGACAAGAGAAGAGATGAGACCATTAGAACATTTATTACAGAAACAGGACATTCATTCCACAAGTTTGTCTATCCTATTCCCTTTGATTGTGCAAAATAACGTCAAGACGAGATTTGAAAGTCCCAAAGGTACTACTCTTTACCACACTACTTGATCATTTATTCCATGTGTCTATTGTTCGCTCTGTTAGGAGTAATTTTTGTAATGCTTGTGTGAAATCTGCCCTTGAGCAGAGAAGAGGAGAGGAGATAGCATTAGAACATTTGTGACACAAGCATTGCATTCAGTCTAACAAGCTCATCCATTCTATTCACCTTGTCTGACCAAAATAACATCAACTCGAGATTTGAAGGTCCTAAACGTCTTACTCTCTACCATGCTACTTGGTCATTTATTAAATCTGTCTATGGTTCACTCTGTTAGGAAAAATTTTTTTAACGCCTGTGTGAAAACTGCACCTGCCAAGAGAAGAGAAGACAGAGCATTAGAACATTTGTGACACAAACAGGACATTCAGTCCAACAAGTTGGTCCATCCTATGCACCTTGATTGTTCAAAATAACATCAAATCGAGATTTGAAGGTCCTAAACGTCCGACTCTCTACCATAGTATGACTCAGGCGCCGCCGAGAGTGGCAGCCTTTTCAGCAGCTCCGTGTAATTTTGTGAATTTCCCCTTGGGATTAATAAAGTATCTATCTATCTATCTATCTATCTATCTATCTATCTATCTATCTATCTATACTACTTGGTCATTTATTGATTCTGTCTATGGTTCTCTGTATTAAGATAAATTATTGTAATGCCTGTGTGAAATCTTCCCCTGCCAAGAGAAGAGAAGAGAGCGTTAAAACATTTGCTGACATAAACAGGACATTCAGCCCAACAAGCTTGTCCATCCTTTCAACTTGATCATCTAAAATAACATCAAGACGAGGTTTGAAGGTCCTAAAAGTCCTACTATCTACCACAGTAAATGGTCATCTATTCCAAGTGTCAATGGTTTGATGGAAGAAAAACTTTCTATCATTTTTGTGAAATCTGCCTTTTAACTAATTTCCAAACTTGTCCCATGTTCTTGTTAAAGAATTCATTTTAAAGTAACAGCTGGAGTTCATTATACTAATTCCCTTCATAATTTTAAACACTTCAATCATGTCCCCTCTTAATCGCCATCTGCTTAAACTAAAAAGGTTTGGCTCCTTGTGGCTCACACTGTTGTGATTTGAGTGCACAGCTATGGTGAAGAAGGTGAAGACCTCCAAAAATCCATAAACAAGGTCTAACCCTGGCAGCCTAACCTCAAACTCCATAGGCTTTTGCTGTTTAAACTATCTATTTAACTGTCAAAAAATATACCAAAAATACACATAAATGTTTTTCTAGTGAAAGAACCCCTCGAAACCTTTGGCTAGTAAGGGCAAGATCAATGTAATATCTTTATAAATAAAGATATTATTTACATAACTGCAAATAAACACACAATGGCAGATATAAGGCAAAGGGGTTTTGCCTAAAAACAGAATCCTTCTTTACTGTCCGATTATCACAATAATTAGAATCGATAAAACAATACTCCTTACACATTCTTCCAGTTTTTCCATCCACACTGTACCCTGTAGGTTATCAAGTCATGTCAAGTTCAAGTTGGGGAGCATGCACTGGTACAGTGCGTTGTCGCACCCACTACATGACAAAACAACTCGGGATCCCGGTTGGCAACCCCCAGGACAAACACGCGGCCCAGTCACACCCCTTGGAAATGAACCTCTATCTGCCGCAGCCAGGTGTTATGTGGGCGACCCCTTGGCCTGCTCCAGCCACTCGGGTCACCAGCAATGAGGATCTTACCAGCTGGATCACTCTCATGGAAACGCACCACATGGCCATAGTGCCGTAACTGATGCTCCCTCACAATGCAGGCAATGTGCCTCATTCGGGACTGTATGAGCAACCGCTCATTTGACATAAAGTCAAACCAACGGTACCCATGAATTTTCCGGAGAGACACAGTACCAAAGGAGTCCAGTTTTCATCTCAGGTTACTGGATAGCGTTCATGTCTCGCAACCATACAGCAAGACAGGACTCTAAAGACTTAGATATCGGATAGCATAGCATAGATATCGGGAGCACCACACACCCCTTTCCAGCAACCTCATGCCCCCTCATGCTCTCCCAATCTGTCTACTGACTTCATAGGAAGATTCACCAGAGACATGAATGTCACTGCCAAGGTAAGTAAACCTCTCAACAACATCAACACTCTCTCCGCAAACAGACAAACTGCTGAAGGTTGTGCCCAAGAGGTCATTAAAAGCCTGGATCTTGGTTTTTATCCAGGACACTCGCAAGCCCAGACACTTAGACTCCTTACTCAGTCTCTCGAGCGCTCCGATCAGAGCCTCCATTGACTCCGCAAATATTACAGCATCGTTAGCAAATTCAAGATCCATGAATCTTTCTTCACCAACAGATGCCCCACTGCCGCTGGACCCCACGACCTTGCCCAACACCCAGTCCATTCAAGCATTGAACAGAGTAGGAGCTAGAGCACACCCCTGATGAACCCCAGAATCAACTGGGAAAAAACGCAGAGGTTCTGCCTGCACTCTGCACAGCACTCCCAGTACCAGTGTACAGGCCGGCCATGATATCCAGCAACCTCGAGGGGATTCCGCGAACCCTCAGGATGCTATCTCTGCATCCAACTTTCCATCTTGTGCTACCACTGATACTAGATGTTTATATTTATCCACCTTTTTCAGTAGCTCTCCCTGCAGGCTAACATCTGAATCCTGATCATCATTCTATATATATATTCCATTTTCTTCCTATTTAACTTCGACCCATCTTCCAAAGCCCTTCTCCATTCCTCCAACCTCTGCTCCACTTCCTCTTTTCTGGTGGTACACAACACAATGTCCTCAGCAGAAAACCTGCAGCAGGGGGACTAGTCTTTTGTCCCATGAGTCAACACATCCATAACAAGATCACTACTTTCTTCCTTTTTAATTCATGGCTGAGACCTTTAACATTCCAGCTGACGAAGTTAATTGTTTAGTCATGGAGACACTGCTTCTGGAATTTTGTTGACATATTGTAGTCTTAATTTAAGATAGTACATTATTACATAAGACAGCTTTGACCTTAATTTCCAGTTTTCAGAGTAGTTACTACCATGAAGCCTATTGTTATATTGGCTAATAACGAGATCAAACAGACCTCCTCTAACTGGGATCATGTCTGTTACACCAACCCAAGTCCTCACTCCTTCATACATATCCTAAAAACAAAAATCTCATTTATTTATATTAGAGTAGGAGCAATGGAATCTCCAAATGCTGAAGTCAATACAGTTTTGGATGTGAGTGCCTAAATAACAAAACATTTAATGGCTTGTCAGAGCAGTAATACACTGAAATATCCTTTACTTAATGGGAAAAGTCTGTCTTGACTGAAGTGTGAAAGGTCATATTCCCAAAGGGACCTATAGAAAGGTAGTGTAGTCTGAAACATTGTTTGTTAAAACTTGTCAGTCCAACCCTACCTTGAACTTAACCAAGAACAAAATTCATTTAAGAAGGGCAAGAGAAAGAGAAGGAAACACTGCCACTTCAGTTCAGTGAATTTGTTATCTGACATGGCACATTAAATCTGCCAGCAAAAAGAGCATATGGAGACTCGTCAGGAAAAAAAAAGGATATAGAATAGCAAAAAAGATAAAATCCTGAATGTGGCTAAAAAGCTGAATTGTGCTGTAACATCTAAATGAGGTAAAATCATTCCATGAATCCTGTGGACATAAAGCAGGGTGATTTATTTATTCAAATTTCTAGTAACCTAAAATAATACAGTATTTTTGATTGGTCCTTAAAATAATACAGAAATAGATTTTAAATTGTTATCCAGGTAAATTATTGGCCAAGTGCAGTTTTAACTGGTTTTCATAGTTACTGGTAAGCAGTGGATTGAGAAAATAGTAAGACCCCTTCACTTACTGCACACTTTATTGTGTTGTAGATTTCATTCTAATTGGACACATTTTTCATTGATTTACACTTAATGGCCCATAATGAGAAAATAAAACAGTTTTCAGAAAGGTTTGTAAATGTATTAAACATTAAAAACTGAAATTTGTCATTCTGTCATTCTTAGAAGTATTAGGACCCTTCATTCATGACATTCATGACTTGGCTGGATTAAACAAAATATGTCAGCAAGACTACTATTATTTGTAAGCCTGGGTTTATATGTACTATATATGCTTCATTATTGTTTTTGTTATTTTGGAAATATTACTATTTTTCATATATAGGCTTTGGAAAACATCTTGCATCACCCCAGTCCAAAAGGTATCACATCCTGGTGAGCTAAATGACTTCAGGCATGTCACTCTGACATCATATGTGATGAAGACCATGGAGCGGCTCCTGTTTCACCACCTGAGGCCACAGGTCCGCCACGCCCTCGATCCTCTGCAGTTCACATACCAGGAGAAGGTGGGAGTGGAGGATGCCATCATCTACATGCTACACCGATCCCTCTCCCACCTGGATAGAGGCAGTGGTGCAGTAAGAATTATAGTATGTTTCTGGACTTCTCTAGCGCCTTCAACACCATCCAACCTCTGTTCCTTAGTGACAAGCTGACAGAAATGGGAGTAGATGAAAACCTGGTGGCATGGATCGTGGACTATCTTACAAACAGACCCCAGTATATGCGTCTCGGGAACTGCAGGTCTGACATTGTGGTCAGCAGCACAGGAGCGTTGCAGAGGACTGTACTTTCTCCGGTCCTGTTCAACCTATATACATCGGACTTCCAATACAACTCGGAGTCCTGCCACGTGCAAAAGCTCGCTGACGATACTGCTGTCGTGGGCTGCAGGAGGAGGAGTATAGGAGCCTAATTAAGGACTTTGTTAAATGGTGCAACTCAAACCACCTACACCTGAACACCAGCAAAACCAAGGAGCTGGTGGTGGATTTTAGGAGGCCCAGGCCCCTCATGGACCCCGTGATCATCAGAGGTGACTGTGTGCAGAGGGTGCAGACCTATAAATACCTGGGAGTGCAGCTGGACGATAAATTAGACTGGACTGCCAATACTGATGCTCTGTGCAAGAGAGGACAGAGCTGACTATACTTCCTTAGAAGGCTGGCATCTTTCAACATCTGCAATAAGATGCTGCAGATGTTCTATCAGACGGTTGTGGCGAGCGCCCTCTTCTACGCGGTGGTGTACTGGGGAGGCAGCATAAAGAAGAGGGACGCCTCACGCTTGGACAAACTGGTGAGGAAGGCAGGCTCTATTGTAGGCACGGAGCTGGACAGTTTGGCATCTGTGGCAGAGCGACGGGCGCTGAGCAGACTCCTGTCAATCATGGAGAATCCATTGCATCCACTGAACAGGATCATCTCCAGACAGAGGAGCAACTTCAGCGACAGACTGCTGTCACCGTCCTGCTCCACTGACAGACTGAGGAGATCGTTCCTCCCCCCCACTATGTGACTCTGGGAAATGGTAACATTTTACAGTGTTATTGACTGTTGTACCTGCCTCGCACTCACTCTCCACCTTGCATTTTTTTTTAATTTGCACTGCCTTTTTATCACTCTTTAATTAATATTGCTTTTTGTATCAGTATGCTGCTGCTGGAGTATGTGAATTTCCCCTTGGGGATTAATAAAGTATCTATCTATTTTTATGTAATTTCTGTTGTGTTTATTTATAAATAAACATTGTCATGCAGGTACATATAGGAGAGAGCAGTAGTGCATTGGTGATGGTAATTACTGGTGATGGTAATTACCTGCCAGACCAGGGGTTGGTGCTGCGTTCTAATGCCTTCTCTTCTCCTCCCTCTGCAGAATGGAAGATTACTAATGTCACTTACATTGTCTTTCTACCTGGACCCATCCCTTCCAGTCACTTGATCTCTTAACCCGGGAACCAGCCATCTTATTCCAGTTCAATAATGAACTCGCGTCAGAAAATGTGTCATTGTTGCGTGCCTATTGTTGTTTTCATTCATTCATTCAATTATATGGGGTCACCAAGGTGATATTCAAACTCTTTACCTTTCTCAGTCTCATCTTTTGCAACATGTACATACATCTTACTAAAGTTCTGTATACTTTGTGGGTTGAGCCAAAGGAGGTGGGGCCACCCGGCATTAATACGGCTGAAATCTCTCTCTGGTTAAGCCAGTGAGAGAATCTCAGCAGCAGATTTTTGAGTTTCTGTTTGGAGACAATTGTAAATATTGCTTTTTCTTTTATCTATTGTTTTTGGTGATTTTATTTGCTCTGTTATTTGGATGTTGAATAGTGGATCATGTTTTGGGAATTGTTTGCTTTGGATAGCTTTTTAGGTAAATCCTTTTTGCCCTTGTTTTTCTGTTTTGTGTGTCCTTTTGCTTTTCTTTAACATGTTGACTGCTTATCGATGGACACCACCTATGCATTATCTTGTAAGTATCTTTGGGGCTGTATTTCGATTAGATTAGATTAGATTCGATAAAACTTTATTAATCCCATGAGAAATTTAAATGCAAAATTTGTAGGTAGCAGATGTAAATAAAGGATAGTGGCCATCTGAAATAAGAATTATAAGTCAGTGCGGCCTAACAGAACAAAACATTTCACTTTCAGTTAGTTTTTTCTTATTAGCCATATTTTGAATAACATTTTTCCTCATAAATATAATTGACCTACTGTATAAAGAATCACAACTTTCTGAATATCGCTCAAAGATTAGTTTCTCACCACTATTAAGTTTGAATGGCAACTGCAACATTTGACTACAATGAATTGTTCAAGTTCTCTCTTGTTAGACCGTGCCGAGTTATGATGCTGCTGGTGTGCACAAAGAGTTTTCTGTTCCAGGCAGCAGCTATGAGGGAATTCAACTAGATTTGTTTAGCGAAAATCATTTTTAAGTGAGTTTTGCACAATAACAAAATGCATTTAATTAGTGTATTAAAATAATACCCTGATTTTACGTTGGTGTCAGGAACAAATTTGACTGTTTTCACTGTGGTAGTCATTATGTTAAACAAACTCTCAATTTATTAACATTCCTGTTCTGAGTTGCCTAAAGCAGCCTAAGGTTTATGGTTTCCCTCTCCCTTGTAAAACATTTTTGTAAAGTTTGGTAATTTTAAAGACTTTTTGAATTTTCTTAATTTGGGTGCTACTTAGGGTGAAGCCTGTAGGTAGCTGTATGAGGGCCAACTGGATATGAGTGAGCCTCTTCTCAGCAGGCTGGTGAAGGTCCTGGCCTGTTTCGTGCCTCATATCCACTTCTCCAAGTTTTTGATTCCATATCACAACATTAGAAGCAATAGGGCTTGATTGCCATTACCAGAATTTATTAATAAGTAGGACGCAGCAGGGGTCTCAAAGAATGCTTGATTCATTTTTCGTTTGGAGTCATTTCCATTGAACATATTATACTTTTCTTGTTTGGAATCTGTATATTTTTTTAAAAACATCTTCAGGATCCCCTGAGAACTATAGCATCAATTACTGTTAACTTACAACTTATTGTTGGGGCACTTTTTAATTTCTTTTCAGATTTATTTTAATAAATCAATGCCTTGAATCTGTTCAATTATTTATCATAATTTTAAAATTAGCATAGGCCTCTACTGGTTCTCTGAAATATGCTGAGTAGCTAGTGCTGCAAATTAAATTAACTCTGAACTGTAGCAGTAGAGCCAAACCTCAGGCAGGCCAAGACTGGGGCTCCAAGTTATATTTCTTGTATTTTTTAGTTGCTTTTTTCACATACGTTTGCTTATTTATGTGGATCAATATGGCAGCACACAGATCAGCTATGTCACTCTACTTCGAATCCTGCCTCACTCAGTTTATTTCATATTAGTTCATTTTTGTATAGTGCCCTTCACTAAGTGCTGGCTCAGAATACTGAGAAAAGTTCACAGATAAATGCAAATACAAACTTTACAAATTACTAATTAAATAATGAGTACAAATAAAGATATGGCTTTGCTGCTCAGATTGCCCTTTATACAGCTTTTATTTAATTTGAAAGGTTAATGCAAGAATTATTACAAGAACAAGAAGGTACGAACACATAACCCCAGTTCTTAAGTCCTTACACTGGCTCCCAGTTAAGTTTCAGTGCAGATTTCAAAAGCCTTCTTTTAACATATAAAAGATTAAATGACCAAGACCCACCTTACTTACCTGAACTTACCATTACTTACGAACTTGAACACACATTAAGATCTGAATAGGCCAGTCTACTTATGATTCCAAGGATTAATAAAATAACAGTTGGAAGTCAAGCTTTTAGTTACAGGGCTGTGGAGCTGTGGAATGGCCTGTCTGCTACTATAAGAGATGTCCTTTCAGTCTTGGCTCTTAACTCCCAGCTGAAGACTCACAGATTCAGTTTAGCATACCCTGACTAGAGCTGCTGATTATACTGCAGTCAGTTGTACTAAAACATAAGTAATACCATATTTATAAACTTTTAGAAACCCTGCTCTATTCTGGTTCTCTTCTTGGTATCCTCGTGTAACACTTGGTGCCACTGATCTACTGCCAAGTTATTTGCCTGAAAAGTCACCTCAGATAAAGAAGCATTGGAATCATCGGGTAGGAGGATCCTTTCATCACATTGTCCAGCCCAGCGCTGATTCAGCTGTAGGATGGCCAATAGGGGAGAGGCGGCTTGTTGGCTGAGGTCTCCAGGCATCTGACTGTGTCTGGCTTGTCTACCTCCTTTTCAACAGTCTGGCGATGGTACTACAATTAACTGATGCACTTTGTTTCTAATGTATTTGACCAAATCTGTATCCTCATATGTGATTTAGGAGTGGTAGAATCTATACTTGCATTTTGCATTTACAGTTGTTGTGCCCCCCCTGCCTGCACTTGGTGATGAGCGCTGTGTAAGAACAAAGTCATTTGTACTATTGTGTTGTACTTCTGCAGTGGCCATGACAGATTGGCCATCGCGCTCGTGAAGAGGATTACTTGGATCCTGTTTTGTGTGTTGTATTTACCCCATATTTGGACACCCATTGTATCCCCATCCTACCTGTAATGCAGTTTGTCTCTGATTTGCATTTCCCAAGATTTCTTTTTCTTGGAAGTTTTGTCTTGTCTTCTTGGGGTGCGGCTGTTAAAGACAGGGCCTGTTAAAGCCTATTGATACATTCCTTGTGTGATTTTGGGTGATACAAGAAATAAATTGTTGTTGTTTAACTTCCTTGGTGTTAACCCCAAGTGTCACTCAAGCTGTGAATTGTATGTAAAAATGTTAAATATTTATTTTCCCCACACTTATTTCCCCTATCTATCTATCTATCTATCTATCTATCTATCTATCTATCTATCTATCTATCTATCTATCTATCTATCTATTATATAGTGCATTTCATATTATCTATCTATCTATCTATCTATCTATCTATCTATCTATCTATCTATCTATCTATCTATCTATCTATCTATCTATCTATCTATCTATTGTATAGTGCCTATCATTCCTTGTGTGATTTTGGGCAATATAAGAAATAAATTGTTGTTGTTTAACTTCCTTGGTGTTAACCCCAAGTGTCACTCAAGCTGTGAATTGTATGTAAAAATGTTAAATATTTATTTTCCCCACACTTATTTCCCCTATCTATCTATCTATCTATCTATCTATCTATCTATCTATCTATCTATCTATCTATCTATCTATCTATCTATTGTCATGCATGTGCGTCTGAGGATCACCATTCAAGCTCTTCCCAGGTAGGTAGTACCACCCCGTGCTGACAGGGGGTGCTACTGCTAACAGCCTTGTTATGTTCTTCTTCCACAGGCCAGTGAGGACAATTGATCCCGCCCCTTTCAGTCCCGGGGCTTTAAAAGGACGACGATCACCCAAATGGAGGCATCTTTGGCCAGGACGATGATCTAGAAAGAGAGAGAGCTTCCTTATGAGAGTCTGCATTACTGGCAGAAGCCTGACGATTGAGGCTACTTTGCTACGTGGCAGTTGCTTTGCTATTGTTTTCACACCATTATGCTTTATTTTTGTTTAAAAAGAACTGTTACTAAATGAGCAGGGTCGTGTTGGCACCCCGAACTGCGATTGGCTTATCGACCCTTCCTCCCTCGGCCACCACACTATCTAATTTTAGGATATCTATTAGCTTTCACTTTCTAACATTATCCTTCTTAAATTCCAAATTGTTACTGGAAAACAATTCCCTCTTATTAAGACAGCCTAAAGAGAAAATTAACTTTTTCTTTTCTGGGCAAAGCTTTAAATCACAAATAGTAAAATAATATAAAGCCAAGCAAGTAAATACATAAGTGGTAACATTTTCTTTTTAAGTAATTAGAAATGTTGGCCTATAAGCATGACCTGTTACATTTATTCGTAACTTCATTAACATCATTATATCCGAGGAGACAAGAGCCTCCGGCATCTGTCAAATGTGTTGCTTTTTGCTGCCTGATGTTTTATGCCTCAATGTCTTTTATTTTACTCAAATCCTTTTCTCTGTGGCATTTGAAGCGAACACTAGAAAAATTGGTATAGATAAGTCAGAGTTACGGTATCTTACATCTACATTATGCACAGAAATTGTTCTTTATGAAGCCTTATAAATGACCTGCATTTTTATTATAAGTCAATCCTCAGAATATATGAGACCAAAGTAATGTAGTGTATGTGATTTAATGGGGAGATTACTTTCCCATTCTTCTATCATTCCTTGTAAGCAGTGTTCGTTCACATATTTTAATTCTGCATCTTTAAACCATTTGTGTTCGTATTTCTAACCTAATTTTACATTCACAAGTTATCTTCTTATTAAATACCCCAGAGGCCTTTTTATTTATAGCCCTTACATTATATGCACACTTACCTTATTTCCTAAAGTAATGGACGTTTCTCTGCATTTTATATTTGAACAGCAAGTCTTTAATGAAGCTCAAGGAGCCTAAAGAGCTGTGGTGTTCATTGTCTTCTGTCATATGGAAGTTCAGTGGGGCTTTGTCACTAGGAAAACCTTCAGGAGGACACAGTAAGGGAAGTGTGTGTGTGTGTGTGTGTGTGTGTGTGTGCGTGTGTGTGTGTGTGTGGGGGGGGTGGGGTGGGGTGGGGTGGGTGCCACCCACCTTTTCTTCACACTCAAGACTGGCCACTTAATGACCTTAATAGATGGCTACAAGATATAGACAAGACCGGCCTACCAGGAAGGTTCAAGGCATGGATTTACCAGCCTTGGATTCAACCAGGAATACTGTGGTCACTGACTATGTATGAATTTCCAATCTCCACCATTACTGATCTAGAAAGAATGTTTAGCTGATTCTTGAGAAGATACCTGAGTTTACCGGGAAGTCTAACAAGTTCAAGTTAAGACACCCTTTGGAGCACATTGATGAAGAGTTTAAAGCTGCTTGTACTCGGGAGGTGCTACAGTACTGGCAATAAAATGACTCAAAGGTGTCAGGGGAACAGATGGAAAGTGGAGGCCAGAAGCTGCATTTGAGCAGGCGCGGTCAACACTTCTCCATGGAATGCTGGCTGGAGCTGTGACCAGGGATGAGCTGACCTGAGTATCCTTGAGTTTCCTCTCTTTGACAAAGCAAGAAGGAACAGCGTGGCCTGATTCTGATGAAGGTTAGAACAGTTGTCATGGAGGAAAGGACCAGTAGTGTAGTCATGTTAAAACAGCAAGTCACCTGGAAAAGACATGTGGTGGGCACAGCCACCACGCCAAATGATCCCCTGATGTTGTGACCCTTGAAGCCACAACCCTGCCAACCATGACCCACCTTAAGACAACGGAATCCATAAAATGGTGGCACATATTGTCAAAATGGCTTCCGAAAAGACATTAAATAAAGGTTCCAATCAAGCAAATAACCACAGAATTGAACCATGGAAATGACACCTTAATGATGGTCATAGTTCAATGAAGGCCCAGGCCTGCCTTAGGGTTCTTTTAGAGGCTTTATCTTCCTTTTCGTCAGGTTTGGGACTTCTAGAAACTTTGACACACCATCATGTTGGGATCCGCTCAAACAAAATGTCCACAAGAGTATGAGATTCCAAGAATAACACTTCTTGGTGGTTCATTTCAAATGCACTCTGGAGAGGTGAGTTCTTCTGCTATTGTAAATTCAGTTTGTCTTGTGATTTCTCTGGAATTTTTCAACTTTCTGTTGTGTGTTTTGACCTTGTATTACAAATCTGTATTTGGACTTTATTCGATTTTGGTTGCCTTCTTGTTACAGGCAATTCCATTTTGCCTTTATGCGCCATGGAATTTCATAGTTACTGGAATACTTGTTGTGAAGAGCAAGTCTTTTCTTTCATAAAGATTCAGTGCTTGCCCTTTATTACTAGCCATGTTTGACGATATCGCCCTCTAGTCGGCATTTTTGGGAGTGCTTTTGGGACTTTCGTATTTTGGGATGGCTAGATCATAACAGAAATAAGGGCAAACAGATGATCTTTATAAAATAAATGACACCAAAAATGCTCTGTAATTAAATGAAGTTCTGTGGAGCACAAAAAAGACATTCAAGGCAAACAAAGTCCCAATACAAAATCCAAAGAGTGGTCAAAAACAGAGCAAAAAAAGTCAAAAATCACAGACACACAAAGCACAGAAATGATCACAAGAGACACTAACCAACTTCCAAGTTGCATTCAAATGAACCCTAGGGGATTGCGGGTTGCCCCCACCTTTATAGGGCTGAGGGCAGTCCCTTGAGGTGATGGGAAGGCGGTCCTGCCTCTTGGGGAACAATCCTCATAACACAAATGGCACATAACAAATGCATGAATGTGAAGACAGTAAGACCCCGCTTAATGCTGCCCCATTTAATGCTGTTTCGGTATTCCGTGTTTTTTTTTTTCCAATTCTTGTAGTCACATGAAAGCATGTTTTTTTGGCAAAAATGTCGGTTTTCGACGCAGTCGCACGACTTGATTAGATACATGCGGTGCGTTTGATATCAGTGCAGTACAGTACATTACGTACAGTATGCCTGCTGCATCGCTGTTCATTTATGATTGGTCATCAATGTTATTGTGTAAGGATATACACATAACATTTTATTTTACTGTAATAAATAACAATTATCCCTTTTTAGTTTTAAAATGAGTGGTTGCAAAGAAAAAGAAAGTAAAGTGACAAGAAAAAGCATTTTGCTGGAAACTAAAATGCAGGCGCTCAGATGAGTAAAGGCTGGTGAACGCGAAATTAGCATTTCTGAAGATGACGAATAAAAGGAACTTTCAACAGATTTCCTAAAAAAAAAATGTTTAGCCACTATTACGGAAATTATGGATCAGTTTATACAAAACAATCCAAATTTTGCTAGAAGTTCAAAGGCAAGACGAAGTGTCATTGATGTGATGTTTTGCTATTGACAATTATTTTGCTGAACAACAGAGAAAAAGGCAAATGACGTTAGATGACTTCTTCACAAAAAGTGTCAAATGGGGAAGAACCTTCCTCATCACAAACCTAAATTATGTATTTACTTGAACATTTTTGATTTTCACGAATGACTTATAAATAAAAATCGATATTAGCAATAAAAAATGTCTATAATCTACTCTATACATATAAAATTCTAAGCCTAAAAGTGCAACGATTTTATGTGATGTTTTAATGTGACATTTTTTGTCATGCTTTAAACTGGGCTTATTTTAAAACCTACATATATATGTTTGGTATCATTCTTTTCAGAATTTATCGCACTTTAATGTGATGTTGTTAGATTTTCAGATTCTTATTCCGTTTTTAAATTATAAACTTAAAAAATATCAAGAACTCACGTCCTGTGAGATGAGACTTAACCAAGAGTGCCAAGAGATTTAACCACTCCCTGGGCCGGAAATAAAAGACAAAGAGTAGGACAGCTGCTGTACAGGCTTTTAAATGTTTGAAGTGCCGTGCGAGATGCAGATCACACGGCACAGCAACAGCAGCAAGCCAGCAGCTGATCGAGCAAAGAGTAGGTAAAAAGAAAAACTGTATTTGTTTCCCATTGTATCACCGTTTAAGAGGGGATTTCAGAGGAGAGACCGCGTCTCCTTGGGGTGTGTAAAGCACCCCTCTTCACAACACGAGCGGCAGACTGGCCACAACGGGTGTTGGGTGCCAAAGGCACCAGGCGGGCCTACCTGCCTAGTTAATGTAATAAAAAAGTATTTGATTATACATGTTACAAAATAAAACAAAAAAAAAAAACTTTTTTATTCTCTTTCCCGTTACACCTATCCCCATTATTTACGTGTTAAGATGACCTCTTTTAATGCTGTTTTGCTTCGTGCTGGTATTTCTTGGAACGTATCCCCTGCATTAAGCGGGGTCTTACTGTAAATAAAAAGTAAAGAATAATGCAAATCATAAACAAAACCCATATTAACACGTGCATACGAATCCCAGGAAGGAGTGGAATCCTTGCCGTAACATAACAACACCTGTCTTCTTGTTTTATACAATGATAGATAAACTGAAAATATCTGCAAAACTGTTAAAAGAGTGAACCTGCAATTGCTCTGTCCTGGGTATGACATTAATCTGCAAGCAGGTTCTCCAACCTACAGGGCAAACTTGGGTGTTGGTGGCAGGAATGGCACTTCAGACAATGTAAAAAAAACTCAAACTGTTCCAGTGTGGTGCTGAGGTGTCACCCACAGCACTAGGGTGCCAATCCAGGTTGTTTGTCGTGTGGTGAGTGCGGCAATACGCCATCAGCGCACGCTTCCAATCCAACCAATCGTGTTGGCCCCTCATAGTTTAGTACATTAAAACATTCACAGCTTAACATCCTGGTTTATTCCATTTACATTCCAGCATTTTCCTAGGCTTGTTCTACCAGTCAGGTTCAGGCGTAGGCCAGGAGCAGCTCACTTTGCACAACCTCCTGTAAAACTGAGCCTTTCCTATTAAACTTTCAATGGTCCTTCGAGTGTAGGAAATGTAATGTGATCTAGGAAAAAGATTACAGATTTCAAACAGAAGGCATTTCACAATAAACAATGCTTAGAGCTGTAAATACTCCCTGTGAACTAAAAAGTTGTAGTATAAGTCAGGGCTTTATCTTCTGCATAAGGTCATTTTGTCTAATGTGAGGAAAACTATGATTTAGTTTACAGATATGAGATAATGCAACATATGGATATAATACAATGCGAATACCATAGTTTTCGCACCATAAGACGCATTTTTTTTCCTCCAAAAGAAGGTTGGAAATGTCTGTGCGTCTTATGGAGTGAATATTGCATCATAGACCATTATGTGTATTACCTGACCAAAGTCGACATCCTGGGGTAGAGGGCGACAAAACATACGCTTACGTTACAGGCATTCCCTCTGTGCTTGGAGGAATGTTAGACTCATTGACTCAGCATCTAATCCTTGCATGTGCGTGAGTTGCGAAATGTAAAGAAATATAAGCAAAGGCAAGATGGCATCTACATCTCATGAGGGAGCGAAGTGAGTGCAGAAAACAAAATACTCAGCAGACGATGTTTTGCGCAATATCACCGAGTCGGACTCTGATTTTTCAGAATCTGATTTTGTTGAGAGTGATCAGGAGATCAAACAAGAGAGTGAGGAACTGGCATCAGCTGATCGGGACACCATTCGTGCAGCCGATGCACCTATGGCAAGGTTCGTGTGGGAGGAATACCTAGACATTGATCCGTGGGAGCCAAATTGACTACCGGACTTCACAACACAATATGGCTTGCTGTTGGACTCGACAGATTACCAGCCGCTGGACTACTTCAGGCTGTTCTTTCCTGAAGCTGCCTTTCAGCTACTGTCAGACGAGACAAACAGGTATGCAGAGCAATTTTTTGAATCGAGGGCTGCGCTTGCACCGCATTCTCGTTTTTCAAACTGGAAACCCACAACAAAAGACGAGATGAAGGGTGATATAACTTCAGGGAACATTGGTCCAAACGTGCTTTGTCCCCTGATGGCTTTGGACAGGTTATGCCGCGTGATGATAGGTACGTGCTCCTGCAAAGTGATTGTGAGCAACTGAGCTTAATAAATTCTGACACTAGAGATGAGGACTTCTTGGGGTTTCCATAAAACTAGAAGAATGCTTGAACCTTAAAGTCTCTCCTTATTTGTTAATGACAGTGACGATGTTTCTTAATACCGCTGTTGAATTTACATGGTTGAAATATTATTCTGCTATATTTTATTAAACATATTAGTGCACCATTTGGTTCAGAATATTTTTTTTTTCTTGTTTTCCTCCTCTAAACCTAGGTGCGTCTAATGGTCAGGTGTGTCTTATGGTGCAAAACATACGGTACTTTAAGGTTTAATATGACCAGACAACAAAGAGGACAACATGAAGAAGAATCACCGACGGCAATGATAAGACAGCAACTGCCTCTGTGTAAAATAATGAGCTTGTCTGTATGAAGCTGATAGACATGAAAACAAAAGGGGTTACTAATAGAGGCGTGATATAGTTCGCAGAGATCACATCAACCTAATAATAAAGATTTATTGACTGTTAGAAGCACATTGGAAAGAAGAGCAGCAGTAATGATGGTACGATTAAGCATTTCAATTTAGATGCAATTTATATAATTCTGGAATGGTTTAATAAGGACAGCCATGGCAATTCAGAGGCTGCTTTTTTACTTCTTCTATCATAAAGAGTCAGAGACTGTGTGCTTGGGATGTCTTCTGCCAACTTTACACACTGCTATTAAAGAAGTTAAAAGTGTGACTGCATAATGGGTGAAGTTAAACAAAATAATAAATGTATTCACAATGTATTCAAAATAGATTCACAAGAACAATCCATGACCCGAGAATGATTTCATGGATTAACTGTGTAGGTGCCACGAAAGGTAGGACAGGTATCCTGGCTGGGATAAGCAAAGGATTCCCGGGACCTTCCATACAAAGGTACATATCTGCCTTTCTAAGCAATGGTCAATCAATTCAATTTGTCCCAGATGGATTCCAATGAAATTCTACAAACATCTCAAGGAGGATTAAAGCAAACAGGGTGGATCTGAACATAATCTGGAGTGTCCCAGCAAAGGGTCTGAGTACTTCAGAAAATTTTCAAACCTTTCTGATTTATTTGATTTATTTGTACGAATCTGACAGAGAGGCTGCGGGCTGAGGGGAGGGGGAAGAGGGCTGGGCCCTGGTGATTGGTAGAGATATCACGGCCATGTGCTCTTCTCCCCACATGGAGGACGCTCTCCTGTCAGAGCTGAACACGATCAGACACAGTGGCGACATTGGAGTGTATTTACCTTCCGCTTGGCCAATGATACCTTGCCAACTTTTTACATTTTTGACAAAGATATCACAGCTATATTCTCTCCCTGATAGCAAAACCTAAAATCCTCTTTAATAAAATCTCCTGCGTGCGTCCAGGTGGCCGTGTGTGTGTGTGTGTCTTCTGGTGAAGTGCGCATGCGCGGGGCACGGTGCGATGCGCGATATTACTGTCAGAGAAAGCTACAGGCGTTTTACGGAAATACAAACCAGCATTACTGCGAGAGGAATTTAAAGGTACACAATACAGTGACGCATATTACAGCCACATACAAGCCAGTATTACTGTCAGAGGAGATTAAAGGCATATTACCGACGCGCACGCCTGTATTACCGCCAGAGAAAATTAAAGATATATTACGGACGTACAAAACAGTATTACTGTCACAGAAAATTAAAGACACACAATACACGGCGGCAGCCCACGAAGAACGGTCAGCTCAGCAAGTAAACCTCAACAAAAGAAAGGCTGAAAGACGAAGAAAAATACGACCAACAAAAAGAATGAGGTCAAAGTCCCTTGCCATTTAATTTAGACTATTCCTACTAATGTTTATACACTACTGTTCTAGCGCCCATTATTGTAACGGGCTTAATGACTAGTATTTTATATTTTGGATACGAAAGCTATCAATATAAGTTCTTATCAATTCAAATTATTACATTTTTTTTTAATGTTTTTATTGATTTTTAAAGTTTGTCCTGTTCCACTACTACGTGGGCGGAGCCACAGGGGACGGATAGTTGTGAATATTTTGAATTAGATTTATATGAGGGGCACCAAAACCTATTAAGTGCTTAGGGCCTCTAAAGATCTTAATTCTGCTCTACTCAAGGACACCACGACAAGATGCCATTTTGTCACAGTAGTGCAAATATCACAGTAACCAAATGTTTGTGTCACTTCATTACACATCCCAAGGAAGCCATCAATCTCAACTACATGTTGAGTGAATGCTTTCTTCTACATTTGGGTGCCAGTAGAAGGCGCTGCATCATGTAATTTATTTTAATCTTTCGTTGCATGACAATTTGTTTCATTCTAATGGTGACCGTTCATAAAATGCAAAATAGGACAACGATCTGACATTTTTTTGACAATTATGTATCAGTCTATTAGTCTTTGATTTAATAGTGCCTTTCACAAAGAGCAAAATCATAAGGCACTTACTTTATAAAGCATACATAGAAAACATGACAGATATTATCAATAAGAAAACATTAGTCACATCAGGAAATCGCTTTAAAAGTGAAGGTCATTGCCAGCAATCAGCAGTGCCACATTTTGCAAGAGCTATGAGCGTGCCATTAAGAGAACAATGTGATGTCAGCAAAGTGATGAAGCAGAAACAGGCAAACATGAATAATGAGAAGCACAGGGCTTGTAGTCTGATATTACAAGAAATTAAAAGAGCACTTCGATGGCAGGGTGTGGATGACTTTGCCCTTCTTGTTCATTTGACACACCCGCTCATCCAAAAGCACCTGGTCCCTTTCAGTCTGAAACATTTCATTTCAGTGTTTGTGCTTCAAAAAAACATTTTTAATAGGCGTGCTATTTGATTGGTTTGGCTGACATTACAGAATGTCATGATAAATATGTCAAGTTTATTTTGAAGTGCATCACCTAAACCCTCAGAATTAAAGGAATACTCAACTCAAAAATATATTTAATACTAGCTGTACCCGGCCACGCATTGCTGTGGCTCAGTCTGGTTAAATGGAAAAGAAAGAAAAGAGAAAGTGCACGTTTCTAATATGTTTAATTTCACAATGCTTGTGGGTACAGTAATCCCTCACTTATCGCGGGAGATAGGTTCCAAGGCCGACCGCGATAACTGAATTTCCGCGAAGTAGGGACACTATTTATTTAACGTGTATTTGGATGTTTTTAAACCCTCCCTGTATTGTTTACAACCCACCATTTACTCTATTAAAAACAGGGACAACTGCTAAGCAATATGAAATCGGTAGATAAGTTTACACTTACTGTATAGCGAAGTATACGTAGCAGCTTGTAGGCGGTCATGACGTTGTCAACCTTGTTGCAAAGATTCCTAAAGCAGATTCCATCCAGACTACTGCCTTATCACGTCCACTTGCAACTCGTTTTGCACCCTGGTTAAAGGACACTGCGGCCGTAGATCTTATATACTTTTCCTCCTTTTTAAATAAAAAGAATCGATGTCCTGCAGCGGTGTAGCTGTTCCCTTCCTTTAACATATCCAAAACTTTTACCTTTTCTACAATCATTTGCATCTTCTGTTGGTGCTTGGACACAGCCCCTGAAGCATTAGCACGTTAATGATGAATGAGTGAGATGAGACTTCCTGGTTAATGCAGCACTCCGTCGCTGAGCCAATCAGCAGCACACAGGAACTTAACTGCGTGCTCTGATTGGGTAGCTTCTCAGCCATCCGCCAATAGCATCTCTTGTATGAAATCAACTGGGCAAACCAACTGAGGAAGCAAGTAAAAACACCCATTGTCCACAGAAACCCGCGAAGCAGCGAAAAATTTGCGTTATGTATTTAAATATGCTTACATATAAAATCCGCGAAGTCGTGAATCCGCGAAAAGTGAACCGCGAAGTAGCGAGGGATTACTGTATACAATATTTTTTGTTGTTCCATTGTCTGTGCAGATATAGAGATTGTCTGGTTTGCCAACTCTAGAACACGCAACATATAATTGTCCATGTGAGAAGCAATCCGTGTCTAGATCTAAACCGCACAATTGTAAAGACTGGCCCTGAGCTTTGTTGATGGTGATTGCAAACGCCAATCGAATTGGGAATTGCAATCTGTTAAATTGAAATAGGATATCCGTTGGAATGATAGGAATGGGAGGAATGAGGACATGTTCATCTTTGAAAGGTCCTGTCAAGATTGTTGCTTGTACGACATTGCTCATTAATTTTTTTACTGCAAGCCGCGTGCCGTTGCAAAGCTTTGGCTGGTTGATATTTCGCAACATGATAATTGGCACGGCGATTTTCAATTGCAGTACGTGCGGTGGCATCCCTGGCAGATAGAGTGAATCTAAAAATTCTGTTGGATAGTTAACCACTTCATCTGCTTCCACAACGGTGTTGACGGACTTGTATGTGACTGCCTCGCTTTGAATGTTAGACTGAATAATATTGTTAAGTTCGTAGATGTCTTTGTTCTTAGTCGGAAGAATAGCTCGTTCATTCAGTTTGTCAGCATGAATAACAATCTTGTGTGTATCAGATGGCATCATGTCAATTGCTGTTTTGAACAAACGCACTAAATTGTTTTTTTCGTGAAGAAGCTCTTGCAGTTGGGAAACGATGGACCTTTTTATGCCGGTAGAAATTCCGCAGCGTGAATTCAATTCATCATTGCCATCACCGATGAAATACATTTGTAGGAATTTATGTTGACCATCTGGGAATGGAAGCAGGGAGCCGGCTTTATGATAAATTTGCCCTTTCACTTTGAAAGTTGGCATGAATTGAGCTGTTACGATTTCTGCACCGAATGACGTCATTTGGAAGCATGAGTTGTATTTTCTGATGTTAGATAGGAAATGCTTTGATTCAGCGGTATATCCGGCAAGCAAAGTTTTTAATGGCTCTGGCGGTTCTCCAGGTTGAGGCAGTTTAATTTTTCCGGCAGCACAATACATTCATTTCGTTTCTCCATTATATTTCAGAGCCTTCCAATAAGGACACACTTCACTCATAGTGCCGATGAGAACATGCCGGCCCAAACTATAATCATCACCTGGGTTGTACTGGAATGCAAGGCGATTGTAATCACGTGATTGGTGAGCACGGAGTCGTGTTTGACGCTGATCTGCTGTTTGTTGTTGACGTCTTTCAGCCACTCTCAGCCTGTCGCGTTCATTCTGTTGAGAACGAAGCAGATCTGAAGCTGCAGAACACGATCGCCGTGCTCGCAAACCGTGCATCCTCAAGTCTGGCTGCACGTTGCTCTGCTGCTTCCTCGGCATTAATTTGAGCCATTCTTTGTCTGTTTCGCTCGTTCACTGATGCCCGTTCTTCCTCAGTTTGATTTGCAATTACTCGTCGCACTGCTTCCGCGTGAGTACGACGACCTAAGTTTGATCCTCTGCGAGGCATTATTTGGATGAACTAAAGGAGATCGATTGCACTGAAAAATTTAGTGTAGCGTGTGTTGCTTTTACGTCCAAAAACAAAGAATGTTTTTACCTGTCACAGGTGTGACATCTATATAATATAGGTATATAAAAACATGCGCGTATTTGAATGCAACGTTGTGTCAAAATTTCAAAGCAATCGGTGAAGAACTTTTGGAGATTTAAGATTTTCAACAAAAAATTTAGTATAGCGTGTGTTGCTATTACGTCCAACAGATGGCGCTGTTTTTCAAACAAAGCATGTTTTTACCTGTCACAGGTGTGACATCTATATAATATAGGTATATAAAAACACGTGCATATTCGAATGCAACGTTGTGTCAAAATTTCAAAGCAATCGGTGAAGAACTTTCGGAGATTTAAGATTTAGAACAAACGAACATTTACATTTTTATTTTTATACAGTAGATGTTACTTACCCCATGTAGTTTGTAGTGATGGCTCAGAAAAAAATGTAATCTTCCGTTTCTTCAGACACTTTCTTATTGTGACCAACATTATACAACAGCAAACCATAGTCAAACATCAACGGAAGAAGATTTTATGTTACAGTGATCCCTCCTCGATCACGGGAGTTGCGTTCCAGAACCCCCCGCGAAAGGTGAAAATCTGCAAAGTGGTAACCAAATTTTTATATGGTTATTTTTATATTGCCATGCTTGGGTCACAGATTTGCACAGAAACACAGGAGGTTGTAGAGAGACGGGAACGTTATTCAAACACTGCAAACAAACATTTGCCTCTTTTTCAAAAGTTTAAACTGTGCTCCAGAGATGACAGTTCCGTCTCACAATTAAAAGAATGCAAACATATCTTCTTCTTCAAAGGAGTGCGCGTCAGGAGCAGAGAATGTCAGAGAGAGTAGAGAGAGAAAAGCAAACGAGCTTTTAAGTATGTGAAGCACCGTGCGGGAAGCGTGTCACTTAACAAAGCATCTGCAAGGAAGCCCAGCAAGGAAGGGAGCAATGTGAAGGTAGTCTTTCAGCATTTTTTAGACGAGCGTCCGTATCCTCTAGGAGTGCGAACAGCCCCACTGCTCACACCCCCTCCATCAGGAGCAGAGAATGTCAGAGCAAGAGAGAGATAGAGAGAGAAAAACAAACAATCAAAAATAATAGGTGCTGTTTGAGCTTTTAAGTATGTGAAGCACCATGCGGAAAGCATATCACGCAACAAAGCAACCACAAGTAAGCCCATCTAGGAAGGGAGCAATGTGAAGGTAGTCTTTCTGCGTTTTTTGAGGAGCGTCCGTATCCTCTAGGGGTGCGAACAGCCCCCGTGCTCACAGTATATTTGAGGAGTTTTATTTAATACGTAATACATGCTCTGATTGGGTAGCTTCTCAGCCATCTGCCAATAGCGTCCCTTGTATGAAATCAACTGGGCAAACGGGCAGATTTCAAAATCCTTCTTTTAACATATAAAGCATTAAATTGTCGAGGTCCGGCTTACTTGTCTGAACTTATCATGACTTACAAACCTGAGCGCACATTAAGATCTCAAGATGCCAGTCTGCTTATGATTCCAAGGATTAATAAAATAACAGTGGGAGGTCGAGCTTTTAGTTACAATGCCCCTAAACTGTGGAATGGTCTGCCTGCTACTATAAGAGATGCCCCTTCGGTCTCAGCTTTTAAATCCCGGCTCAAGACTCACTACTTCAGTTTAGCATACCCTGACTAGAGCTGCTGATTAACTGTACAGACTGCATCTCTGTTGTTAGTCATTAGCACTTAAACATAAGTAACATGACAGTTATAATCTATAATAATAAAAGGCAAAGCCCTCACTGACTGACTCACTCACTCACTGACTGACTGACTGACTCATCACTAATTCTCCAACTTCCCGTGTAGGTGGAAGGCTGAAATTTGGCAGGCTCATTCCTTACAGCTTACTTACAAAAGTTAGGCAGGTTTCATTTCGAAATTCAAAGCGTGATGGTCATAACTGGAACATATTTTTTGTCCATACACTGTAATGGAGGAGGCGGAGTCACGTATTGCGTCATCACGCCTTCTACGTAATCACGTGAACTAAAAACAAGGAAGAGATTTACAGCACGAGTCACACGCGGGAACGAAGGTAAATGACGTTAATTTTTGACTGTCTTTTAATACTGTGTAAGCATACATATTAACACATGTGCAATTAAACGTGTGCATTTACGGGGTGATTTCTCAGGCTTAAAAGCTCACCTTTTATCAAACGCGGGAACAAAGGTAACTGACGTTGTTCACTGTCTTTTAATACTGTGTACCCATACATATTAACACATGTGCAATTAAACGTCTGCATTTATGGGGTGATTTCTCAGGCTTAAAAGCTCGCCTTTTACTAAAAAGGTAAATGCAAAACTATTTTCAATCAGTTTATTGAAACGCTCCCGTTAAGGATTGCAATAACATATTCGCGAGATAAAAGAACGAAGTAGGGGGAAATGGAGGAACATCCGCAAACAGCGAAGAGCAAAAAATTAATTAAACAATTGAGAACGGAGCGAGTTAAGCATACAAGCATGTTCATAAGGGAAACAAAGCACGGTGTAAAACGTAAGTTTAAATTAAGTTTATAGAAACGCTCCCGCTGCGGATTGCAATAACATATTCGCGAGATAAAAGTTTAATGAGAAGACACGAGGTATAAACGAACCACACGCCGTGGCGCAACGTTAGGGGCAACAGTTTCAACCATTCTATGATCTGCTTCTCGCAACT
The DNA here is from genome assembly GCF_900747795.2 of Erpetoichthys calabaricus. Taxonomy (NCBI): domain Eukaryota; kingdom Metazoa; phylum Chordata; class Cladistia; order Polypteriformes; family Polypteridae; genus Erpetoichthys; species Erpetoichthys calabaricus. Next base: position 85,605,285 of record NC_041408.2, read on the forward strand.
GAAAGACGGCACATGGCGGATGTTAGCCGACTTGCTGACCGCAACGTTAGGGGCTTCAACAATGGCGCTGACGCCACATCTCAGTGCCAACACTTTGCAGACTGTACTTAAAAGACACGCCCTCCTCACTGGACAGTTAAAAACACCAATCAAACTAACGATGACATCAAGTATTACCCAATCAAAAGTAGGAAAGGAGGCATCTTCATAAAATGCGTGTGGGATGATTTGCATGAGACGCTGCTTTAAAAAAAAAAATGATAAAAAAAATACAGGATAAATCCCGTCCAGTATCGATTGAAAACGGGACGCACAATTTCATTCTCAAACGCGGCACGATTCCGTATTTTAAAGGACGGGTGGCAACCGTACAGTGCCAGGTAACATTGTGATTCAGACTAGGAATGCAATGAATGTAATTACCCCGATCTACATACAAGGCGAAAGTCTTGCAACATTCAAAGATGATGGTTTGGGATAAGTACACCATACAACATAAAAGAGCTTATGAAGCCTTGAACCGAAAAAAGCAAGATCTCAGAGATCGTAAAAAAAAAAATAGGAGGTAATGTCGTTTTACTCGCTGTAGATTTTAGTCAAACATTACCAGTTATTCCACGAGGGAGACCAGCAGATCAACTCAATGCGTGTTTAAAATCCATGCTTCTCCCACGCTCGGTTATATGTCGCGTGTTCTCGGGTAGGTGCACCAAAAAATGTATACATTTAAGCATGTAATAAGCAAACAAAAAATGAGGTATACCCGAAGGCACTGCAGTAGTACTTCATGTAACTTTACTTCTTAAATGTTAATGTTTTACTGTTTAATAATTTATACGCTTCTTATATGTTGTTCAAATTCTTTTATCAAAATACCACTGACAGCGCAATGCACGATAACATGGAGTGAATACACCATACGCATCTGCCCACGGCTGCCCTGCTGTGCGCAGATAGGAGTTGATTCTACAATAAAATAAAATAAAGATAAAAAGAGTAAAACGATCATCACCCATAAAGCCGATAGTAGACGTGACGTACTATATGTGTACCACATTTCAAGTGTATAGGTGAAACGGTTTGCGAGCTACAGGTCATTTAAAATCCTGGACAGACACACAAATTGCCACAGTAGCAAATTACAGAAGAAGATTTTACTGTTTAATAATTTATATTTATATGAAATGTGCTTCTTATATATTACTTCATATTCTCATATGATAATGATGTTAATGTTTATATTGATTTCTGTGTTATTAAAACTGCATGTATGTGTGTATATGTATATATATATATATATATACTAGCAAAATACCCGCGCTTCGCAGCGGAGAAGTAGTGTGTTAAAGAGGTTATGAAAAAAAAAGGAAACATTTTAAAAATAACGTAACATGATTGTCAATGAAAGCCCGTTTCAGTCAGTAAGTCTTATGTGTGTGTTTATGTATGTGTGTATATACCGGTATATGTAGATGTGTATATGTAGATATGTATATATATGTATATGTATATAAATGTTTATGTGTGTGTGTATATTATATATATAATATATATATATATATATATATATATATATGTGTATATAAAAGACAGCAACAGTTATAACAATGACAACACAATTACATTGACAATCATGTTACGTTATTTTTAAAATGTTTCCTTTTTTTTTCATAACCTCTTTAACACACTACTTCTCCGCTGCGAAGCGCGGGTATTTTGCTAGTTGTATAATAACCCTCACTTATTCTGTTTTTCTTCTCGGTACTCAAATGTGGCACTTGGTGCCACGGCCCACCTGTCAAGTTGTTTTGCCTGCCTAAGGAAAAGTCATCCCAGATGGAGGATCGCAGGAATCGTGGGAAAGAGGGGTCCTTTCATCGGATTGGCTGGCCCAGCACTGTTTCAGACGTGGAATGGCCAAATGGGGGAGGCAGCTTGAAGGATGAGGTCTCCAGGACTCTACACAAATCCAAATCTTATTATGGGATATATCATCTACTGTTAAATTCTGCTCTGTACTTCTAAAATTTATATTTTTTATTTCTTACTATATTGAGAAATTGTTCTGTTCTGTGTACTGCATTGTATTGTATTGACCCCCTTCTTTTGACACCCACTGCACGCCCAACCTACCTGGAAAGGGGTCTCTCTTTGAACTGCCTTTCCCAAGGTTTCTTCCATTTTTTCCCTACAAGGTTTTTTTTGGGAGTTTTTCCTTGTCTTCTTAGAGAGTCAAGGCTGGGGGGCTGTCAAGAGGCAGGGCCTGTTAAAGCCCATTGCGGCACTTCCTGTGTGATTTTGGGCTATACAAAAATAAACTGTATTGTATTGTATTGTAAACCAACTGAGGAAGCATGTACCAGAAATTAAAAGACCCATTGTCCACTGAAACCCACGAACCAGCAAAAAATCTGTGATATATATTTAAATATGCTTACATATAAAATCCACGATAGAGGGAAGCCGCGAAAATCGAAGCGCAATATAGCGAGGGATTACTGTACTCGTGTCACATAATGCAAATGTTAGGTTGCCCTGTCGTATGTTCACAATGTCTAAAGCAGGAGTTTTTATTGTTAAAATGAATCAACTGTGGAAAAACGATGTTGTGAACTAACACAGGATGTGCTTAGAGGTGGCCGAGCATTTGAACTGAAGACCTGCCCCCATTCTTTGATATCCTGTCCCCTCCACCTACCTGACAAGGGTGCAGCTTGTGGCATCAAGCAGTCATACCATGGATAAATGAGAGTGAATGAGCGAGACACAGACAGGATGTCAAAAAAAAATAGTTCTTTAACTCTTTTAGGGTGGATGTCGACTTTTGTCGACAGGAAGGGTTAAGGGTGCATGTCGACATCCTGGGATAGAGGGCAACAATCAGCTGTTAATGGCGACAAAGCTCACCGTTACGTTACTAGCATTCCCTCTCTGCTTGGAGGAATGTTAGACTCATTGACTCAGCATCTAATCCTTGCATGTGTGTGAGTTACGAAATGTAAACAAATGAAAACAAAGGCAAGATGGCATCGACATCTCACGCGGGAGCGAAGCGAGTACAGAAAACAAAATACTCATCAGCCGATGTTTTGTGCATTATTGCTGAGATGGACTCTGATTTTTCAGAATCTGATTTAGTTGAGAGTGATCAGGAGATCGAGCAAGAAACTGGCATCAGCAGATCGGACACCAGTCGATGCCACCCCAGCTGAGTGCATTCGCGCAGCTGATGTACCTACGGCAAGGTTCGTGTGGGCGGAATACCCAGACATTGATCCGTGGGATCCAAACTGGCTACCGGACTTCACAAGACAGCATGGCTTGCTGTTGGACTCGACAGATTACCAGCCGCTGGACTACTTCAGGCTGTTCTTTCCTGAGGCTGCCTTTCAGCTACTGTCAGACGAGACAAACAGGTATGCAGAGCAATTTTTTGAATCACGAGCTGCACTTGCACCACATTCTCATTTTTCAAAGTGGAAACCCATAACAAAAGACGAGATGACAGGGCTTTGTGGCCTTAAAAATAGAGATGGGGCTAGACTGGCGATATAACTTCAGTTACACTCTTTACTCCAGTACACACTAACAATATATGTGAGAAAGTTATTTGTCAAAAGGAAAACCCAGAAGGTAGGAAGCTGACCAAGCCAGTTGCACTTGAGGAGTATAACTGTAAAATGGCTGGAGTTGATCGACTGGATCAGATGTTGGGGTCATATACAATACAATACAATACAGTTTATTTTTGTATAGCCCAAAATCACACAGGAAGTGCCGCAATGGGCTTTAACAGGCCCTGCCTTTTGACAGACCCCCAGCCTTGACTCTCTAAGAAGACAAGGAAAAACTCCCAAAAAAACCTTGTAGGGAAAAAATGGAAGAAACCTTGGGAAAGGCAGTTCAAAGAGAGACCCCTTTCCAGGTAGGTTGGGCGTGCAGTGGGTGTCAAAAGAAGGGGGTCAATACAATACAATGCAGTTCACAGACCAGAACAATTTCTCAATATAGTAAGAAATAAAAAATATAAATTTTAAAAGTACAGAGCAGAATTTAACAGTAGATGATATATCCCATAATAAGATTTGGATTTGTGTAGAGTCCTGGAGACCTCATCCTTCAAGCTGCCTCCCCCATTTGGCCATTCCACGGCTGAAACAGCGCTGGGCCAGCCAATCCGATGAAAGGACCCCTCTTTCCCACGATTCCTGCAATCCTCCATCTGGGATGACCTTTCCTTAGGCAGGCAAAACATCTTGGCAGGTGGGCCGTGGCACCAAGTGCCACATTTGAGTACCGAAAAGAAAAACAGAATAAGTGAGGGTTATTATACAATTATAACTGTCATGTTACTTATGTTTAAGTGCTAATGACTAACAGCAGAGATGCAGTCTGTACAGTTAATCAGCAGCTCTAGTCAGGGTGTGCTAAACTGAAGTAGTGAGTCTTCAGCCGGGATTTAAAAGCTGAGACCGAAGGGGCATCTCTTATAGTAGCAGGCAGACCATTCCACAGTTTAGGGGCCCTGTAACTAAAAGCTCGACCTCCCACTGTTATTTTATTAATCCTTGGAATCATAAGCAGACCGGCATCTTGAGATCTTAATGTGCGCTCAGGTTTGTATTTCATGATAAGTTCAGACAAGTAAGCCGGACCTCGACCATTTAATGCTTTATATGTTAAAAGAAGGATTTTGAAATCTGCCCTAAACTTAACCGGGAGCCAGTGTAAGGATTTAAGAACTGGAGTTATGTGTTCGTATTTTCTTGTTCTTGTAATAATTCTTGTAGCCGCATTTTGGATTAACTGGAGGCTGTATAAAGAACAGTTTGAACATCCAGTGAACACCGCATTGCAGTAGTCAATCCTACTAGAGATAAATGCATGAATTATTTTCTCAGAATCCTGTTTATTTAAAAAGCGCCTTAATTTCCTAACATTTTTAAGATGGAAGAATGCTATGCTTACAGCCATAAGTCTACCAAGTGGTACCACACTGTGTACCATCACATGCATGAGATTGCACTTACAAATGGCTATATATTGTTCAAGCAGGCAAATAGTGACAGCACTATGACTGCAGCAGATTTCCACAAAAAAGTGGTTGACAGCTTGCTGGCAGAATATGTTGCAGTGCCTTTGGCAAAGCGAGGAAGGCCATCACAAGGAGCAGTGCCAGACAGGCTGACTGAGTGCCACTTTCCTGCAACATATGAGGACAAAAAATACAAACCTGATTGTGTTGTGTGCAGCAACAGACAATTGAAAAGGAGGCACCAGTCGACACATATTGTAAGCAGTGCAACGTGGCAATGCATGCAATTGGCTGCTTTGAGCGAGATCAGACTTTGCAGGAATTTGCTGTGTAACATGTACAGTGCATCCGGAAAGTATTCACAGCTCACCACCTTTTCCACATTTTGTTATGTTACAGCCTTATTCCAAAATGGATTAAATTCATTTTTTTCCTCAGAATTCTACACACAACACCCCATAATGACAACATGAAAAAAGTTTACTTGCAAATTTATTAAAAATAAAAAAAACTGAGAAATCCCATGTACATAAGTATTCACAGCCTTTGCTCAATACTTTGTCGATGCACCTTTGCCAGCAATTCCAGCCTCAAGTCTTTTTCAATATGATGCCACAAGCTTGGCACACCTATCCTTGGCCAGTTTCACCCATTCCTCTTTGCAGCACCTCTCAAGCTCCATCAGGTTGGATGGGAAGCTTCGGTGCACAGCCATTTTAAGATCTTTCATATCTATCTATCTATCATTTAATGTCTTTCATATCTATCTATCTATCTATCTATCTATCTATCTATCTATCTAGCATTTAATGCTTTTCACATCTATCTATCTATCTATCTATCTATCTATCTATCTATCTATCTATCTATCTATCTATCTATCTATCTATCTATCTATCTATCTATCTATCTATCTATCACTCCTCAGCTACTTGTGCTTTTTTGTATCCCACTTCCAGACATGTCTACCTACTATAAAAATGAGCGTGCGTTCTGAAGCCTGCAAATCGCCTCAGAATGAACTTTGATTGAAACTGGGTCAATCTGAGGTTTCGGTAGCATTTCCATTTTTCTTCCTGAGGGTCTCATTTTCAGCAAGGGCACTGTCCAACGTTGCAGAATTGGAAGTAGGGCAGTAATCAGGCTCTTTAAGGCTGAGGCGGACATTCATCTCGAATTGTATGACTGGCCCGCGGATGACAGCGCACCTCCTAATGTGCTTCTTTCATGCACCGAATCTGGGCGGTGGGTAGACATACTTATTTCAGGCAAAGATGGTGAGAGCACATATTATTTCTTGAGCCTTGTAAGACATCCTGCAGCTGGTACAACAGAATGATTGACTTTGAAATTCTGACTGCAGACTTTAGTGGGCTTTGTGATGTTGAAAGCATTCTCCTGAATCTGACAAGCTATTTCTTATTTCTGCATCACTCGGGAAATAGTGAACACTCATAGGGTGGGTAACAAAGCAAAATCATCAACTCTAAATTAACAAAAGAGTGTACACATGAATTATTTTGGATGTGCCGGTGATTAGTTCTGCTGCTTTATTAATTCTGCTTTCTGATTTTGGGCCTGGTTTTTGTTTTTTTTTAGTTTTTTTCCTCCAGGTCTCTGCTTTTCCCTTCCACATCCCAAGCTCATTAGATTAACTGGTGACTATAAACCAGCCTGTGTGTGCATTTTTGTGACATAGAATCAAAAACACGGCCAAAATAGTATGAGAGGCCCCCAGAATGCTATTTACCAAGCAGACCAGGACTTTCACTATTCAGCCCACCCCTGTTATGAGGTGTTCACTTTGAAAAACTACATTTACTTATTTGTCTGACACCTTTATCCAAGGCAACATACTACAACTATGATACAATTGGCTACATTTCTTTTGGTGGTCTAATTGGAGCACAGGCAGGTGAAGTGACTTGCTCAGGGTCACACAGTGTCCCTGTTGGCGAGTGAAGCGAGCAGGAGGCGAAACCCCCTAGTAATCCATTAAAAACAGTGAAATAAAGTGGAGGTTAAAATCCCATAAAGAAATCCTTGAAAAACAAGATTAAAACAATGGCAGGAAACAGTCCTTTAAAAGCAACACCTGGTGCCTTCTTCTTCTGGTGGCTCCCCTGCTTCTCCCATCCGGGCTATGCACCAGAGGAGTCGCCCTACCTGCAGCTGACTTCTTCAGTTCGTATCGGTCTGGGAGCCTTTCGGATCCTGTCTGTTTAGCTCCACCAGACCGAGACTTGGTTTCCTTAGTGACTAGGATGCTCACACAGGGCATCAGCAAGCGTCCTGACCCCCCGCAGCCATATGTGGCGAGCCAACCACCTTCTGGGTCCCACGAGCTCCTTGATCGATCAGCAGGAGCGGCTGCATCCTTCAGCCCCACACAGTGTCGGTCAAACACCCTTTTTGGGGGCTCTCCTCCCAGCTGCCTGCTCCCAATCACTCGCTCACTCTCTCTATCTATCTTTCTCGCACCGGCTCTTTGCTTCTCCAGCCTTGCCCTTCTTCCTCCTTTAACCTCCGTTCCTTCTTTCATTCTTTTCTTATTCCCCCCTTCGCACTCGCGCTCCTACTATATATAATGGGGACGTGGCACAGGTGCAGCGATTAGCAGCTCCCAGCGTCAATTACGGATACGGACGATTCCTCACCTGTGCACTTAAGAGAGGAAACGCCCGCATCACGTAGCATCCGAGAAACCACTCCGGCCACCTCTTTAAGCCGCGAGTACGGCGATTATTTATTTAAAAAGTGGGCTTTTCTTCTGAGCCATGGACCCACTATATCACACCCTCACATGTGGCGACCCTTCGGAAAGGAATTTTGCAAACTGTTTGCGACCCATTTGGTACAATTGTGATTCACAACTCAAGTTCAAGACACCCCCCATAGTTTAAGAAACGCCGTTCTAAAGACAGGAAGTGAGCCTCTTTGTGAGAATGCTGTTGTCAAAGGCACAGTCGGCGAGTAACAGCCAGTTTAACCTCAATATCAGTAACATGAACCAAAGCAATTCTCTGCCGTCGCCTGCAGCTTTTTTCATTATGTTGTAAAGTGCACTGTAACAACCGCTGTGAAGAGCATCGTATTAAATAAAGGTTTGATTGATTGATTTCCCCCAAAAAAAAAACAAAACCAAGATCTTACTCGGCAGTCATAAGTTAAAGCCCCATTTAATACTTAAGAAAATGAGTCATTATGTGACACCTGCAGTAAGTGTATTAAGGCTGTTGTAAGACATTAGGGCACAAACGAATTAAATCTCTTAACAAACTTAAAGCTTTGTTAGGATTACTGTACACAGACTGATATGGCAGGTTGATGCATTCAAGAAATAAATCTTTGAAAACACTATTGATTTTAGGCTCTTAATAAGATTCCATGAGTGCATTGCTGCTAAGCTTCTAAAGAGTTCCACAGCGAGCACACTGGGCATTGGTCAAAATGCTTTACGCAGCAAAATGAACTCGCGCAGCAGAGACACTTTCATCTTGTTTGTACATTAAAATCATTTCAAAGATTACGGGAAAGCATGCGATTTGATACACAAGGTAGGAAGGCCGATGGGTCGTATCCCTGTATCTTGGTGGTGCAAGGGGCCAACCTGTGCACCGGGAAAGAGGCTACGCTACCTGGTGACCCCCAGAGTCAATCCGAGAAGCTGCTTTAGAGGTTTAAATAAACTCCGCCTGGATATTGAGAGGTCTGTCCTTTGTGAACCTTCCCCTTCTTCTCTTAAATGGAGGATAGTAAGAGTTTGCGCTCAAGCCGTGTGAGATTAAGGATCTCTCGCTTTTTATAGGAAATGCTCACAGTTTAGCCTTAGTTCAATTCCTGCTCAGCAAGTCTGCAGAGGTTTTACGAAGCGCACTTAGGTGAATAAGTTATGAGCAGCTTTTAATAATAATAATAATAATACATTTTATTTACTCGTAGGCGCCTTTTAAAACACTCAAGGACACTGAACAATAGATGAAACACACATTATAAGCAAAACTAAACTACAAAATTTAAAAATTATCTCTACAGCATATTTTCATACAAATAATGTAGCTCAAAGTGCTTTACATGATGAAAAAAGAGAAAAAAAAGACAAAGTAAGAATTAAAATAAGAGAACATGTTATATATGTGTATATATATATTTATATATATGTATATATATATATATATATATGTCCTGCGGTGGGTTGGCACCCTGCCCAGGATTGTTTCCTGCCTTGTGCCCTGTGTTGGCTGGGATTGGCTCCAGCAGACCCCCGTGACCCTGTGTTCGGATTCAGCAGGTTGGAAAATGGATGGATGGATGGATATATATATATATATATATATAGTACTGTGCAAAAGTTTTAGGCAGGTGTGAAAAAATGCTGCAAACAAAGAATGCTTTCAGAAATATAAATAATGATTGTTTATTGTTATCAATTTATAAAATGCAAAGTGAGCGAACAAAAGAAAAATCTAAATCAAATCAATATTTGGTGTTCCTACCTTTTGCCTTCAAACCAGCATCAATTCTTATAGGTCCACTTGCACAAAGTCAGGGATTTTGTAGGATTCTAGTCAGGTGTCTGATCAACCAAATATACCAATGACGATGGAAACAACACGCACACAGCACATACATCGAATACACTATTACTATGTAGCCCTGCTACATGGTGAGTAGAGGGGGTTCTAGTAATGATGCGGGCAGCTAAATTCTGGACCAATTGAAGCTTATAAAGAGATTTGTGAGAAAGACCAAAGAAAAGAGAATTACAATAATCCATACGAGAAGTGACAAGGCTATGAACAAGGATAGCATTGGTGTAGGAAGTGACGGAGGGGCGAATACGATTAATTTTACGCAGGTGTAAATATGCAGACTGGGAGATGTTGTTGATGTGATAGATAGATAGATAGATAGATAGATAGATAGATAGATAGATAGATAGATAGATAGATAGATAGATAGATAGATAGATAGATAGATAGATAGATAGATAGATAGATAGATGTCAAACTGTCCAGCTCCATGCCAATAATAGAGCCTGCCTTCCTCACCAGTTTGTCCAGGCGTGAGGCGTCTTTCTTCTTAATGCTGCCTCCCCAGCACACCACCGCGTAGAAGAGGGCGCTCACCACAACCGTCTGATAGAACATCTGCAGCATCTTATTATGTGGGACTGAAAAGATAAGAGTACTGTCAAGGATGACACCCAGACTCTTAACCTGTGGAGAAGGGGAGACAGAGGAATTATCAATTATCAATAACAAACAGTTTTAGATAACTGATCTTCTGATTTTGTACCAATGAGGAGAACCTTAGTTTTGTCACTATTTAATTTAAGAAAATTTGAAGAAAACCAGGATTTGATTTCTGCTATGCAATCAATAAGCGAGGAGGGTGGAAAGGAAAAAATAGGTTTGCTAGTGAGATAGAGTTGGGTGTCATCAGCATAACAGTGGAAGCTAATGTTATATTTACAAAAGATATTGCCAAGGGGAAGGAGGTATATAATGAAAAGAAGGGGCCCCAGGACAGAGCCCATCTGAAGTAACAGTGGTGGGTTGGAATGTGAAAGTTTCCTAAGAATTTACAGTATTATCTTTAACAGAAAATGAAATATTACTTATTTATCCCTCCAGTTTTCGATCCCACATAATCCATTTCGGGGTCACCAAGGGAGCAGAGCCTATCCTAGCCGCACTGAATCCATTCATTAGATTAATGCAGAGACGCCAATCAACCTAAATGTGGCCTGTAAGGGGTGCCACTGGGCCCCAATTGGACAAATTGGGCAGACAAGTCCCAGGATTACAATGAATGTTTTTATTTAACAAAGTATCTTTCTATGGGTGGGGTGATGACTCTGAGGGTAGGGATCAAAAGGTTGTCGGTTTAAATCTCATAAAACGACATAAATAACTCTACTCATGAGCAAGGGCCCTTGAGCAAGGCCCTTATAAGAGCCATTTCCTAGTTATTTAAGTTCTATTAAATGTTTGCCAATATATTAGTACATAGTCTATGGGAGGTTCTTATATCCCCGTAAGTTGAATTGAATTGGTATATCCTAACTATTTCTTGTCCCTCTGACTATAGATTAGTCTCAGTTAGTGACCTGCCTTGCCGTGTGTAAGGTATAAAGGGCACATGGTTTTAAACCGGGCCTTAATGTGCCTAATAATATGTAATGCAACATGCTCTACATCGAGAATACAAGCGGCTGAAATGAGTTTCCTCCGCAGGGTGTCTGGGCTTTCCCTTAAAGATAGGGTGAGAAGCTCAGTCATCCGGGAGAGGCTCAGAGTAGAGCTGCTGCTCCTCCGTGTCGAGAGGAGTCAGATGAGGTGGCTCGGACATCTGATCAGGATGCCTTCTGGACGCCTCCCTGGTGAGGTGTTCCGGGCACGTCCAACTGGGAGGAGGCCCCAGGGGAGACACAGGACACGCTGGAGGGACTATGTTTCTCATCTGGCCTGGGAACTCCTTGGGATTCTAGATGAGCTAGAAGAAGTGGCCGGGGAGAGAGAAGTCTGGGCATCTCTGCTCAAGCTGCTGCCCCCGCGACCCGACCTCGGATAAGCGGAAGAGGATGGATGGATGGATGAGCATGCTCTACTGAATGTGCAGTGTCGTACATTTAGAGCATACTAAAGGCGAAGTATAGAAACAACTGAAGTTTGACAAGAAAAGGTTTAGAGAAAAAACATTCTTTCCAATTTTTTGCCTTTTATTCTATGTGTGTAACAACCTTTTTGCTTTGAATTTTCACAAAATCTTTTAAAGCAAACTTTTGGACTAAGAGATTTCTTTCGGCACACGTTTGACCCATTGCTTGATCCTACCTTATCTACCAGCAGCTACAGCCCTTAACCTGCAATTGCTCCGTTCTGGGCATGACATTAATCTGCATCCAACCCTGCAAGCAGGTTCTCCAACTTCCAGTGAAAACTCGGGGTTTGGTGACAGGATTGGCACTCCGTCTATGGTAAAAATCCTCACACTGTTCCAGTGCAGTGCTGAGGTGTCTTCCCATTGCATAGCTGCACTCGGACCCCAATCCAGGTGGTTCGTTGTGTTGTGGGTACAGCAACGCCCTGTAATCAGCGCATGGTCCCAAACCTCTCTCTCGCACTTTCACTTTTCACAGGCTTTCTTTCCAACCTCTCAGCACAAACACATCTTTTCCTTTTTCAATTTCTTTCTCCTTTTCTCTTTACGTCTCCTCCTTCTAAAGGAGTTTTTTTTCTTCTCCACTCCCAACTCCCTGGGCCAATTGGAGAACTTTTTCCTTTAACGCTAGAAACCCTGACGCCTACGAAAAAAGTCTTAATCCCGGGCCACCTTAATTTCCTTCACACCTCTTCTCATCAGCGTCTTTTCTTTTGTAACTGTGTCGATCAGCACAAGCAGCAGGCAGCCTGCTATCCCATCACTAAGACGGAGCTGAAGTCCATCGCAAAATTCTCAGAGCTCAAGTCTCTTTATCTGGGTGTGAGGTGCCTAGAGTTGTATCGTGTAAATAATATATCGTTATTTGGAACACATGCATTTCATGTGTGTTCCGTGTCTACAACAATCTGGGTAAGTGTAGGATGACACGAAATGCGAGGCAAGAAATGTTGAACAGATAACTAAAACAGAAGCTATTGTATGTTATAGTACTAATGACAAAAGTTTGACATGAAGTGTATAATGTGTGAAGACTGAAGTCCAAATATCAAATAAACACTTTCACAAAAGGTACACGTATAACCCGGGTGTATTTCCAGTGCTCAATCCATTCTCTCCCGAAAGCACTTCTGGGTCAGGCAGAACCAACCCTGGAAACTCAGAAGTTAATTCCCAACAGCTTCCCCCTGGCGGCTTCCAGAGAACCTGACAGGACAGCTCTATGGGACCACAACTCCCATGCTGCTCTGAAGGCTTCCACGCCAGAAGGGGTGCTGCCACTCAGTGTATGGGAGAACTATCTGCCCATAGCAATGACATCCATCCATTATCCCATATTTCGTGAAAGAGACTGCCAACCATCCCAGTCATGTTGCTTCCCCACCTAACATATCCATCCGCGGCTGCTAGAATGCCAGCTCTGGTGCACCTGCTGCCACAGCGCCCATTCCGAGCCCACATCATGGCACAGAGAGGAAAGATTCTTTCCTGACCATCCCTAATAATGGCTTTGTTGTCAGATAAGGGAGCAGAGGTCTGAACACGGGTTGGACCATCGCATAAGACACATGAATGTGATGATGAGTAAAAATGAAATAAATTTATGCAGTCATCCATTTCTTTTTTACCATTGTAAGAGTCATAGGGTTTCTTTTAGGCCTATCAAAATATACAAAAATTAAGATTCAAATACTTGTATTAAAAAAAACAAAATACCTTTATATATATGCTACCGTGGCTGTTCGTTTGTCTGTCCAGGGTTTTAAATCACCTGTAGATCACAAACCTTTTGATCTATTGACCTGAAATGTGGTACACATATACTACATGACATCTACTATCCGCTTTCAGGGTGATGATTGACCTCCAAGGTTATTCTTTTTTTTATTTTTATTTTACTTCATTGTAAAATCAACTCTCGGCAGCGGCCAGCAGGGCGGTCATGTGGCGCATGTGTACGAGTGCTGTTCTCTTTCCTACCACCTTCACTGTCACGCTTCATAGCTTAAATCATTCTTGAGGCAGATTGAAGATTTAAGTGCCAGCTTAAGTGAAAAATTAAAGAAAACGTACTAAGTAATTGCAACACAAACACTGACTTAATCAGTTTTAATGCAAAAAGATGTCAACGAAAGAAGGAAGCAGCAAGCGCATCAACCTCTGAGCAAAATGAATGATAAACGTACAGAGAAAGAGGATGAAAACTAGGAATGCTGAAGTCAAGTGGATTCACTGCACGTTATCTAATATATTCAAACGTAGGTTAAAAATTCTAAGTGCTACAACATGTGTGTTTCAACTTAACGTTCCTTTGTGTGCTTCATTATTATTCATTTTTTTGCTCGCAGTGTATCTGAAAAGCATGCAGTGCTTAATACTCGTGCACTGACTTAGCCTTCACTTGAATTCTCATAATGGCTTCTTTGACTTTCACTGGCACAGCTCTTGCCCTCATGTTGAATAATGGCAACTCCGGACTCCAAATTGTAGAAGCAAGTCATGAAACCCACCTGAGGGATCACAAACACCTGGGACACCAATTGTCCCAAATATTATGGTGCCCTGAAGCATGATGGGACCTGAAATGTATGCACATTCCCTACAGTGTGCACTTTAATCACATCTGGATTGTTTGATTTTTAATTTTAAACTATGGGGCAGAGGGGTAAATCAATGAAAAATGTGTCTTTATCCGAAACATTATGGAGGGCACTGTATTTTACATAAGGAGGAATGATGGAAATCCATTACTGCTGTGACTTGTAGAACATGTACAGTCATAGAAGACATTTTTGTGTGTCTAGTTCTGTGATAGATGTTAGTCATGCTTTGTAAAATCTGAGAAGCCATAATACTGTACGTGCACGAAAGCCCCAGTCAATCAGAGGCTGTTTTGATTAACCACGTCTTGCATTATCATTTTAATTTTTCTTTGTCATAAAAAAAATCTTCTGGTGGCATTAAAATGAAATAAAACTTAAGCCTAATTTGTGAATTTCCCCTTGGGGATTAATAAAGTATCTATCTGTCTAGTTTATAGTGCCTTTCATATCTATCTATCTATCTATCTATCTATCTATCTATCTATCTATCTATCTATCTATCTATCTAGTTTATAGTGCCTTTCATATCTATCTATCTATTTATCTATCTATCCTACGCACAATATTCTACTATTTAGAAAGGAAATTGTTTCTTTTTCCTTAATTAGCAGCCAAACAATAATGAGATACAAAATGAGCCAAAACATGATCAGCAAACTGTGACCATCATACAATATCTGAAAATAAAGAAAGATGAAGGTCTCAGGAATGTCGATCTGCACTGGACCCACAAAACATTTTAGCAGTGCTCTTAGAAAAGAGAAAATCAACAATTTCAGAAATGTCTGCTATTGCATAATTAAGAGCAGCAACAAGCCATGAAATTAAAGAACGGGTTTAATTAACAACAAGACTCTGTGCCTAATTAAGCAGCTGGTTGGAGTGAAATTGGTTGGAGTTTGAGGCCCTGACTCAGTTGGTCGTCTGTTGGCTCACTCACTTTACATTTCATTTCTGTTTAAGGAAAGAAATGAAGCAATTCAGAAGAATGATGAAGAAATTCCGGGGAATAAATCTTAAAAATCAAATCAATTAAAATGAATTCAAAAGATGTTAATTAGCAGCAAAAACAGGAACCTAATTAAGGAAAGGGTTAGAATAAAAATCTGCAGCCACTGGGGCCCTCCAGGACTGGAGTTGTGGACCAATTTTAATAATATGGTCCTTCCAAAGGGCAGTAAAGTTCATGTTGTTGGTCAGGAGAAGTACAGTAAGTTCTACAGGTACATGTTGGGGCGCCAATCAGATTGTCCCCATTTAATTAAGTCCAAAAATGAAAGAAAATGACCTCTATGCATGCCAGTTCAATGATCTAATGAAAATCAAAATAAAAAAAGCTGTCTGGCTAAATGAAGAGTTGCATTCTGGTCAGGTTATAAGGAGCTCTGTCCTGCGGTGCAGTCTGTTCCAAACTGAAGACCTCCTACAATTAGCTGTGGGCTTTATAGGTGAGGGAGCAGAAGGGATGGAGTCAGTTACCCTCACTGGGCATCTTCTCGGTAGAGCAGAGGGAACAAAAGAGGAGGAGGTTAGTGAGAGCACCCGATCTCAAGTCAGGGTGGTATTACCTACCTCAGATATGCCCGGAGGGTGATCCACAGAGATGGGTCCAGCTGCAGACCTCCATAGCTCCACGAT
The DNA here is from genome assembly GCF_900747795.2 of Erpetoichthys calabaricus. Classification (NCBI taxonomy): domain Eukaryota; kingdom Metazoa; phylum Chordata; class Cladistia; order Polypteriformes; family Polypteridae; genus Erpetoichthys; species Erpetoichthys calabaricus. The sequence continues at coordinate 85,621,227 of NC_041408.2, forward strand.
TTAGTAGCTCTACTGGACAGCCAATTGTCTTGCGGGCTTTCTGTCACATGGTTTACTTGACTTGAGTCAGATAACCCCCAATCTTAACCATAATGTAACCATGTAACATAAATTAACAGCCTTCTCAATGGAGTGGAGATCCGGAGGTCTGCAGCTAGACTCTATTAGATCCACAGACACGCAGTGTTTTAGAAAATGCAGGATTCTCATGTGTTATAGTCCAATTTTCAGTGCACAGTTTTAAGTACAGTATGCTATACATTTTCAGATAACTGAACATCACTTTTGGAATTTAAACCCTGGGAGACATATTCATAAAACACGTTGTGAGAAGTTGCGGCTGAGACTTTCTGAATGATTTCATTTGTATTCTGTATGAATATACCCAGACATACTATAACCTCAAGGTATTTTGGGGCACTGGAAAAGAAATGTGCTCTTCTGTAACTCTTTTGATATGCTGAATGTCAGCATCATCAGTAGTCAGCTTGTAGAGGATTCTAAGGCACAGGAATTCAACCATGGATTCATTTGCCACCTGCAGCTCAATTTGTGACCCCTGTGCAAGTCATTTAACATGCATAGGCAGCAAATGTAAAACAAAATGGATGAAAGTACTTGTATTGTCCCTTTATTTTACCAGTTCCCTTGACTATAATAATCATACAGTGGATTCAGAAGGTATTCAGGCCACTTCACTTTCTGCACAATTTACGGTGATGTAAGTTTAATTTTAAATGGATACATTTGCAATTTTTGCCCATCAGTCTACACTCAAAAACCCACTGTGACAAACTAAAAATATGTTTTCAGAAACGTTTCTAATTTTATTACAAGCCGAAAACTGAAATCTCTTATCTATATAAATAAAAGCCAAATACCACTGACTCACTCATCACGAAATCTCCCAAACCATGAGGTTTTCCTTACTTTTCTCCATTTTTTAATGAACTAAACATATTCATTTTGTATAGATTTTCTTTGGTTACCTGTATTTATCAATTCAGAAGGTTTACGGTGTTCTTCTCCCTTGAAAGCCATTTTTGTGTATTTGGAATATTTACGGTATATTTGGGTTAGGGGCCAGGCTGCCTTGGGTCAAGCTTATCGTTATGCTGGAAAGTGAAGTTTATGGACTTATCTATGGGTCTTTTTGGGGGGCTTTTCACATTTTCATCATGTTCATGTCACCATTTCATGACAAAGGCAAAAAAGGGATTTGTCTACATGGGCAACCCAAGGCTAAAACCCAAAGACATAATCCAGAAAGCAGAAGCAATAGTTCAAGAAACTAGGAAATCCTAACAGGACAGTTTAAAATAATTCTAATTCCTCAAGGAACAATGAACTTCTGCAGGTGGCCTGTCAGTATTATACCATATATATATATATATATATATATATATATATATATATATATATATATATATATATATATATATATATATAATATAGTGTTATACCTACATTTTTATCACTCTTTAATTTAATATTGTTTTTTATATCAGTATGCTGCTGCTGGAGTATGTGAATTTCCCCTTGGGGATTAATAAAGTATCTATCTATCTATCTATCTATCTATCTATCTATCTATCTATCTATCTATCTATCTATCTATCTATTATATAGTGCCTTTCATTACCATCACTCAATCTATCTATTATATAGTGTCTTTCACATCTATCTATCTATCTATCTATCTATCTATCTATCTATCTATCTATCTATCTATCTATCTATCTATCTATTATATAGTGCCTTTCACATCTATCTATCTATCTATCTATCTATCTATCTATCTATCTATCTATCTATCTATCTATCTGTCTATCTATCTGTCTATCTATGTCATGGTGGCCTCACTTTATGGGGGTTCCACCCATAAAGCATTACTACACAGTATATAAATACTAAATAATATGTTATTAACACTAGAATTACCAGAGCCTACGAAAAAACTCGTAAATCCGTCCCACCTTAAATCGCACCTTAGATCCGTTTGCACCTCTCCGCCAGAGTCCTTTGTCATCTAAATGTGCTGATAAACACAAGCTACTAGCAGCCAGCTATTCCATCCCCCCACCGACTTAGAATGAACTTCTCTCCTAGCTCAAGCCTTGCCTTGATTTGATTACCTGGGATTGAAGTGGAGTTTTACAGTGGAAATAATTCTAGCGTTATTTGGAATACACGCATTTCATGTGTGTTCCATTTCTATAGTAGGCTGTGCAAACACATTTTTAAAACAGAAACGTTTTTCATATTCTAATAGTAAATGACAAAATGTAGGCATAAACTGTATAATTTATGAAGCCTGAAGTCCATATATCAAAGAAACACTTTCACAAAAGGTACAAATAAGAGAACACGTGCGCTTTCATTCAAAAAATTTTTAAAAAAAAAGCCGCGTTAGCATGCCACATTGACACACTTATTACAACTGCCGTGGTGGCGTAATGGTATCAGCTCCTGACTGGGGATCAGAGGGTGGCGAGTTCGATCCCGCACGGCTCCACTTCGAGAAATGAACTGCATTTATTCTTACAATTTTAGAATAACAACATAAATTTGATTTCAGTCTGTAACAGCCGGTGTAACTTATGATACTGGTAAAGTGATGATTTTATATAGCACGGATCGGAAATCAGCAGTTCTTAACATTGCACCACGCAAGCTGTTGTATCAACCACCAACTGTAACTTGCTTTCTTTATTCTTCGGTTATAGTCTTGAATAAAAGTGCACTTTTATTTATGTGAAACCAGCTGTGTCAGATGGGGTTGTATGGATTGATTCTGAATGCGACTGCGAGAATGAAAAGTGAATTAAAAAAAAAAAAAAAAAAAGCTAACCTTTACCAGTATCATAAGTTACACCGGCTGTTACAGACTGAAATCAAATTTATGTTGTTATTCTAAAATTGTAAGAATAAGAGCAGTTCATTTCTCAAAGTGGAGCCGTGCGGGATCGAACTCGCCACCCTCTGATCCCCAGTCAGGAGCTGATACCATTACGCCACCACGGCGGTTGTAATAAGTGTGTCAATGTGGCATGCTAACGCAGCTTTTTTTTTTTTAATTTTTTGAATGAAAGCGCACGTGTTCTCTTATTTGTACCTTTTGTGAAAGTGTTTCTTTGATATATGGACTTCAGGCTTCATACGTTATATAGTTTATGCCTACATTTTGTCATTTACTATTAGAATATGAAAAACGATTCTGTTTTAAAAATGTGTTTGCACAGCCTACTATAGAAATGGAACACACATGAAATGCGTGTATTCCAAATAACGCTAGAATTATTTCCACTGTAAAACTCCACTTCAATCCCAGGTAATCAAATCAAGGCAAGGCTTGAGCTAGGAGAAATTCGTTCTAAGTCGGTGGGGGGATGGAATAGCTGGCTGCTAGAAGCTTTTGTTTATCAGCACATTTAGATGACAAAAGACTCTGGCGGAGAGGTGCAAACGGATTTAAGACACGATTTAAGGTGGGACGGATTTACGAGTTTTTTCGTAGGCTCTGGTAATTCTAGTGTTAATGCATTAATATCAACAAAATTACATAACAGAAACACATGAGAAAATAATAATCCCAAAACAGCAGAAATTGTGTAAGAAGGAAAATAAACATAAGCCAGGAAGCAAGCCCTGGCTGAAATATAACACTGAAAAGTAAAAACCGTGTCCAGAGGCTGAGCTCCAGCTAAATTCTAACATTTGTCCTTTCAACTGAGCTGTAAAAAAATAAAAGACAGATTCAAAGATTAATCTAAAGCATTTAAGTAGCACAAGAAAAATACAAAGTAAACTACTTATTTAGTTATCCTGACTTGCCCTTAGGATGTAATTGACCACAAATAAAGTTTTGCTCTTATCTGATCCCCAATGTTAATACTTGCCAGTTTTTACGTATGACTGTTTTGTGTCACAGTGCCTCTGCTCTGCCACTTGACATAATATTATTATTAAGACTACAAAAACCGTAGTTAATCTCATGATTTAGAGAGAGGTTAATTTAGTCTTGACACATTCAGAACCCTGATGATATCATAAGAGTGTGATGCCCAAAAGGCAAAACATAGAAAATGATAAATGTAAGTAATGGATTTGATATTTAATATGATGTGACAAATGAAATTAATTTTGTGAAAATGAATTATTCCCAGAGCCACACAGTATTGGTGACATTCTGTAACACCTTATTTAAAAAGTTAGATTGTCTTGATTAAAGAATGACTAAAAGATTATTTTGGCATGGCCAAGTCAAAACCCAAAATTAAACATGACTGAGATATTCTGGCATGAGCCAAAGCAAGCACTTCATGTTTAAAACCCTAAAATGTAAGTAAGTTATCCAAAAACTGTCAGTGTCACAACAGACAATTTCTCTAATAACTTTAAAAGTGGAATAACCGATTGCACTGAACAACAAAAAGTTTGCTTCCTGAACATTTTCTGGCTTATCTTAAGCAGTTTGACGTGCTGATCATAAAAATCATCTTTCAATTTTCTTATGAGGTACCGTTATATTGCAATCGACTATTTTTGTGGTTTCCTCTCATATTAAATGTATACATTGTAAAAGGAGATGCAGCAATGTGAGAGTGTTGGGGCATTTCATTTCATTTTATTGCCACCAGAAGATTATCTGTATGCCTGGACCCGCCCCTTTCTGCCACATGACCATATAACCTAGAAACCGGACATCTTGTGCCCAGTTCTGTACAGAGCTTGTGTCTGAGAATTGTTATCTATCTATCTATCTATCTATCTATCTATCTATCTATCTATCTATCTATCTATCTATCTATCTATCTATCTATCTATCTATCTATCTACACTACCAGTTGAAAGTTTTAGAATATTGCAGAATACTGCAAATGGGCCTTCAGGGAATAACTAATAAGTTACAACATACAGATGTTCTGCAGCAATTAAAGTAAATGAAGCTTTGCAAGTTGAAGCAAACAATTTGCACAGGGGTTCCAAATTCTGTTGATCACTTAAAAACCTTCTGTCTATCTATTATATAGTGCCTTTTCTATCTATCTATCTATCTATCTATCTATCTATCTATTATATAGTGCCTTTTCTATCTATCTATCTATCTATCTATCTATCTATCTATCTATCTATCTATCTATCTATCTATCTATCTATCTATTATATTGTGTCTTTCTTATCTATCTATCTATTATATAGTGCCTTTTCTATCTATCTATCTATCTATCTATCTATCTATCTATCTATCTATCTATCTATCTATCTATCTATCTATCTATCTATCTATCTATCTTATTGTGTCTTTTCTATCTATCTATCTATCTATCTATCTATCTATCTATCTATCTATCTATCTATCTATCTATCTATCTATCTATTATATTGTGTCTTTCTTATCTATCTATCTATTATATAGTGCCTTTTCTATCTATCTATCTATCTATCTATCTATCTATCTATCTATCTATCTATCTATCTATCTATCTATTATATAGTGCCTTTTCTATCTATCTATCTATCTATCTATCTATCTATCTATCTATCTATCTATCTATCTATCTATCTATCTATCTATCTATCTATCTATCTATCTATTATATTGTGTCTTTCTTATCTATCTATCTATTATATAGTGCCTTTTCTATCTATCTATCTATCTATCTATCTATCTATCTATCTATCTATCTATCTATCTATCTATCTATCTATCTTATTGTGTCTTTTCTATCTATCTATCTATCTATCTATCTATCTATCTATCTATCTATCTATCTATCTATCTATCTATCTATCTATCTTATTGTGTCTTTTCTATCTATCTATCTATCTATCTATCTATCTATCTATCTATCTATCTATCTATCTATCTATCTATCTTATTGTGTCTTTTCTATCTATCTATCTGTCTGTCTGTCTGTCTGTCTGTCTGTCTGTCTGTCTGTCTGTCTGTCTACCAATTCAGGGTTATTTGCTTCTTTGTCACCCATGATACCACAACCTTCAGACTGGATTAAGGGTTTTCAAGATGTTTTAATGGGATGAGTTATAAAACCAAGAGCTTCTAAAGATGACCTTGAAGAGGGGTACCGTAGGGTGAAATGCTAAATTTATTGCCGCCCCCCTTCTGTTTTCATTTCTGTACACCTAGTTTGTTTAGGATTATGATATCATGGTGTGAAATTTTAAAGCATGTCTCCCTAGGCCATTTACACTACGTGTTTGTACAAAATGCAATTCCAATCCAGAAAAACATCGAACAGGGTAATTGATTTTAATTTTAACCTCGATTATGCTTATGTGAAGCTTTAAAGTGTTATTTATGTCTGCAGCGTGTGTCACTCAAGTTTTGTTATTTAAATCTACACACACTCCCACTATTGAGTTACAAAATGAGGCAATTTAGACGGATTACATCCATACTTAACATTTGTGTCTCTTCTTAGACAGCAGTTTCCATAACAATGTGCATGAATGTCGATTTCCAGAGTAAACAGGTAACAGAAGCATGACGGTGATATGTTGTGACTGGAAGAAATTGCTGTGACTGATAAAATATTTACTAAGCAGTCAATGTGACTTGCAAGGGAGAGCAGAAAAACTGTAATTTATTTCTGAGCAACTAGATAAAGTGAACTGATACCTTAAATCGTTATATTGGTGCCAGACTTCTGAATTTCCGATAGCATACTTAAAAATGTATCTGAGTTCAAGATTTGAATATTTAAAGGCATTCATAATGTGTGACGAGACCTTTTAGCCTTTCAAAGCTCATCAGTCTGCTATATTATAAGTACATCGACAAACACATCTTGACAAGAAATCCCTAAGCAGTCCAGTTGTATCAAATTCCATTACGCGGCTTAACAATTTTTTTCCCTGGTGGTGTCTTTTACACTTTGTGTAATCACTGTGGTAAAGAGAACTTGACCACACTAAATCAAAATTGTGCTTACTGCGAAATAACAGAGAGCACAATATAGCAAGCAGTACTGCACCAAGAAGGAGGATTCTACCATAGTTGCTGAAGATAATAATGAAACTGGGGGAAAGCATTTAAGATATGAGTCGCTTCTTCTCACAAAAGATCATGAGTATCTGCAACATGGTGTCATGTAATCAACAACATCACAGGTGAGTTAATGGAATGAACTGTTAAGGAAACGATCAAGCAGCACATGTCTTGAAAAGGTGGATTAGCAAATAGTTATACGGGGTAAGTCATGTTTCATATGCTGCAATGAGAGAGGAGCATAGGATATTCTTTATCTTGATTTCCATAAGGCTTTTCATAAAGTATCACACGAAAGGCTAGTGATTAAACTTTGTCCTGTGATTTGTTCCTGAGTTGTTCTCAAGCACCATGTGTCATACAGTATGTGACATTCCCTGATGTTTGCCATTTTTCAATAGAGTTACCAGAGCCTACGAAAAAACTCATAGATCTGTCCCACCTTATATCGCTTCGCACCTCTCCATCAGCATCTTTTGTCCTGTAAATGTGATGATAAGCAGCAAGCAGCCTACTATCACATCCCCCACCGCCACACAGTTTTCTCAGCTCAAGTCTGTTTACCTGCGTGTCAGTTGCTTGGAGTTGTATAGAGTGAGAAGTCAAGCAAAATCACACCTTTTATAAATACTATATCGTTATTTGGAACACATGCATTTCATGTGTGTTCCGTGTCTACAACAATCTATGTACAGTAAACACATCATTAAAACAGAAACGTTTTTCATGTTTTAGTAATAATTGACAAAATGTAGACATGAAGTGTATAATGTGTTAAGCCTGAATTACAAATATCAAATAAACACTTTCACAAAAGGTACAAATATAACAGAACAAGTGCGCTTCTATTCAAGAATATAACTGCAGAAAAAGAACCCGCGTTAGGGTGCAACATTGACATGCATGTATATAGGCAGAACAGGACCGGAGAAAGTACAGTCCCCTGCGTCGCTCCTGTGTTGCTGACCACAATATCAGACCTACAGTTCCCGAGACGCACATACTGAGGTCTGTCTGTAAGATAGTCCACGATCCATGCCACCAGGTATGAATCTAGTCCCATCTCTGTCAGCTTGTCCCTAAGGAGCAGAGGTTGGATGGTGTTGAAGGCGCTAGAGAAGTCCAGAAACATCATTCTTACAGCACCACTTCCTCTGTCCATGTGGGAGAGGGATCGGTGTAGCATATAGATGATGGCATCCTCCACTCCCATCTTCTCCTGAGCTCAGAAGAAGCACAATGTGTGTACAAACTTATCAGGAAAGCCTGCCCCATCACAGGATGAACCCTGGACAACACTGGAAACTGTTGTAGAAAAGAGGATGATGGGGGGCAAAATTGGATGCCATCATGAAAAATCCCCTTCATCCCCTCCAGGAGGTGCTCTCAGGCAGCACTTTTAGCCACAGGCTCATTCCAACATGGAAGTTCCTCTGGGTTCTTTTGTGCCCACTGGTATCAGGCAATTCAATGTTTCGACCTGGAGCATTTGTTAAGTTAATTTTGAAATATCTGCACAATATACTGTCCTGCGGTGGGTTGGCACCCTGCCCAGGATTGGTTCCTGCCTTGTGCCCTGTGTTGGCTGGGATTGGCTCCAGTAGACCCCCGTGACCCTGTGTTCGGATTCAGCGGGTTGGAAAATGGATGGATGGATGGATGCACAATATACATTATTTATTTATTTGTTTGTTTGTTTGTTTATTGATCGATTGATTGATTGGCTATATTATTTGTCCTATGAGTCAATATCTATGTTATTTTTATGTTTCTGCTGCTATATGCATCTGAATTTCCCCATCGGGATTAATAAAGTATCTATCTATCTATCTATCTATCTATCTATCTATCTAATCTAATTCACACTGCATAGCAGGATAGATCAGCGTTTCTCAACCACAACCCACTATTTTGGTTGCAAGCTGCTGCCAGTGGGTCCCAAGTTTCTATTGTTTATATTGCTGATAGGTTATAGTGATTGTTGCTATGACAATCAGGTCTGATTCATTAACATGACTCCACCCACAAGCTTTGACAATCATTCTTGCTGCAGTAAGAGAAACCAAAAAAGGTTTGATGATCACGCAGACACTTACAGTATATAGGAATAATAGGTCACAACACCAAAAAGGTTTAGAAACACTGCTGCAGACCTCAGTGATCAAATTGTGGTGAAACATGATCACGATAAGGGGATAAAACCAGTTGTGAAGCTTTAAGTGTTCCCAGCCATATAGTAATTGTGGAATGGAAGAAGTTTGGAACCAACAGGACCCTTCCTAGAGTTGGCCATCCAGCCAAACTGAATAACCAGGTAAGAAAAGCCTTAGTCAAGGAGGTGATCTAGAACCCAGTGATCACTCCCAACAGAGTTTTATGATGGGAGAACCTGTCGGAAGGATAACCATCTCAGCAGCACTCCATTGACCATCCTTTTATAGCAGAGTAGCTAGTCAGCACCCGCTCTTAACTAAAAGGCATGGGGCAGTTTAAAGGGCTAAGAGCATGAGGAAAAAGATTCTCTGGTTTCATAAAACAAACGTTGAACATGTCGGGTAAGACTCAAACCACTATGTCTGTTGAAGGCCAGTCACTTCTAATCACCTACCAAATACCATACCTATGGTGAAACATGGTGGCGCCAGTATTATGCAATGGAGGTACTTCTCAGCAGCATGGGCAGGAATACTGGTCAGAATTGAGGGAAAGAGGAATGCACACAAACACAGAGAGAGATACAGCTCCAGAGGGCACACCACTTCAGACTGTGGTGACAGTTCACAATAATAGAAATATTATAATGTATTGTAAGAAAACAAAACAAAGAAATGACAAAGTGTTGGGGTGCTGTGAAGGCAAAACCCATATATCTGATGACAAAACATGACAAAAAACGTCTTTTCAAATGGGAGTCAAGATCTAGAATGACTCTAGATTGCAGTGGAACCCTTTAAAAATGAAGCCAGGGTAGAAGAGGTGGGCACAGGGGATTGTGACCTGGAAGTGACATCATTGGTGCTGCCAGTTGTCCGATCTGTTAGGGAGAGAGGAGGAAAAGCATTAGGCAACAGCGCCAACCTGTGTCTCGGGGTGGAATTACTACTTGACAAGCCTACAAGTTGTCTCCGAAGCACACGTGTGTGACAGTATATACAGTATAAAGAAAGGAATTTCATACATGCTCCTGGCATATATTTAAAAATTCACATTTAATCCCCTTGACTTGCTTATTAGTAGAAAAATTATAATTAATAATGTAGGCATGATGAGTGGGTGTTTTGTGGTATATGAAAGATTAAGGCTATAAACTAATGTCCAACTAAAGACCTCAAATATGCCTCATCTCATTTGGCAAGGTTACTTTCAGCAATTAATGGTCCTATATGAATTCCATTAATTCTACCAAAATAGCATCAAGTCAAGTTTTGAAGGTCCCTAAAGTCGTACTGTCTACCTTAATACTTGGTCACTTATTCTACAGTTCTACAGTTCTCTATGTGAAAAACAAACTTTCTAATGTTTTTGTGAAATTTACCCTTAATAAGTTTCCAACCGTGTCCTCATTTTAAAATCACAGTCTCAATACACTGGACTAATTCTCTTCTTAATTTTGAACACTTCAGTTAGGTCTCCTCTTAGTCTTCTTTTGCTTAAACAGAAAAGGCTCAGCTCTTTAAATCTTTCCTCATAACTCATCCCCTGTAGCCCTGGAATCAGCCTAGTCGCTCTTCTCTGGACTTTCTCCAGTGCTGCTATGCCCTTGGTTTAGCCAGGAGACCAAAACTGCACACGGGACTCCAGATGAGGCCTCACCAGTATGTTATAAAGCTTGAGCAGAACCTCCTGTGACTTGTACTCCACACATCAAGGCGCTATATAACCTGATATTCTGTTAGCCTTCTTAATGGCTTCTGAACACTGGCTGGCAGTTGATAATGTCGAGTCCTCTATGACTCCCAAATCCTTCTCATAAGGTGGACTTTCGATTTTCAGACCTCCCATTTTGTATTCAAACCTCACATTTCTATTTTCTCTGTATAATACTTTATATTTACTGACATTAAATTTCATCTGCCACAAATCTGTCCAAGTCTGTCTGCTGTCCAAGTCCCTCTGTAATGATTCAACAGATTCCAGATTATCTGCCAATCCACCTATCTTGGCATCATCTGCAAACTTATCCAGCTTGTTACTTATATTCCTATCTAAATAATTTCTACCTAATAAAAATAGCAGCAGCCCCAGCTCTGACCCCTGCTGGTCACCACTCTTAATGTCACCCAGTACGGTTTCTTGCACCATAGCCCTCTGCTTCCCATATCTTAGCCAATTCTTCACCCATCTATGCACCACACTATGAACTCCCACTTGATGAACTCATTTTAAAGTCACCATCTTGATCTACTGGACTAATTCCTTTCATCATTTTGCACACTTCACTCAGGTCTCCTCTTAATCTCTTTAAGGATCAGATCTTTTAATCTTTCCTCATAACTCATCCCCTGTAGCCCTGAATCAGCCTAGGTGCTCTTCTCTGGTCCTTTTTCTAGAGCTGCTATGTCCTTTTTGTAGCCTGGAGACCAAAACTGGACACAGGACTCCAGATGAGGCCCCACCAGTGTGTTATAAAGCTTGAGCAGAACCTCCTGTGACTTGTACTGCACACATCAAGGCGCTATATAACCTGACATTCTGTTAGCCTTCTTAATAGCTTCTGAACACTGTCCGGTCTGGTAGTTGATAGTGTTGGGTCCTCTATGACTCCTAAATCCTTCGCATAAGGTGGACTTTCGATTTTCAGACATCCCATTGTGTTCAAACCTCACATTTTTACTATGTGTAATACTTTACATATACTGACATTAAATGTCATCTGCCACAAATCTGCCCAAACCTGTTTGCTGTGCAAGTCCCTCTGCAATGATTTAACAGATTCTTGATTATCTGTCAATCCACCTATCTTGGTATCATCTGCAAAGTGTGTTGTAACTGAAGGAGAGGACAGAGATGAGGAGTTGAGGTGCCAAGCCGGCCATGCCGTATATCTGGTTGCAGCAAACTATTGCTGAGTATTCCCTGCAGAGACAAGTTCAAAACAGAAGTGTTCCAAGATGGTGGAACTTGTGGTTTTGGGCCCTTCTGACAAGAAGAGGCAGGTCCAGGTGGACGGACACTGGAAGTGACGTCAGAGATGTTCTAGTTGTCAATCAACTGGTGTGCAGAGGGAGGAAGAGAGAAAGGCATTGGGACTCAGTGTCAACCCTTGGACCGGCGGTGGAATTGCAGTTACTAGAGCCTTTCCACTGTCCCCTATGATCACGTGTGTGACACCTTATATATTAATTTATGGGAAAGTCTTTATTTAATTGGCTAATCATTCAAATATAGATCCATTTAATTTTTTCACTTACGGTATTTTGTAATAGCGCTCATTATATCCCACCAAGGTTGCGTTTTCCCTATTTTCCATCCTTCTTTTTCTGTCTCCTCCTTTACTCAGTTTTTGTTTGGGCTCTAGTCATGTTACATTTATGGTGTTCTCTAAATATAAAATCTGTAAAATCTGACTATTTGATCAGCTCTGTATTTCATCTTCTTGCAAAGTAAGTGCTGGGGCTTTACAGGGCAGAATTTTGGCAGACAGAGCGATCTACGTTGATCGGGAAGAACGATGCTATTTAATTACAGATGGAAAATAAACTCTTGGCGCAGGCATGAAGAACATGATAGCCGCCAATGTTCCTTCACCTGTATGACTGTAAATTAAAATGACAACAACAGCAGAAATAGACAACCTTCTAGGCGATAGTAAAACTGCATATGTTTTCAGCAAACTGTGAGAACACTTACTTCTCTGCTAGTGAAGCCTGCTTTTTGAGTTAGAATTTCAAAGGTGTTACTTTTAATGGAGTCATAAATAAACTACTTCATTGGGATTTTATAGTTTATTGGGACTCTCCCTGCAATTATTCACCTGTTCACAATTGTCAGTTAAAGACCACAACTCCTTGTGAACTAGGGCACAGGGAGCAGAACTTTTAGGCCTCTGACAGATGTAGTTGGTTTTTGAACCGTTACATTTTGGAGTAACAAAGTGAAGGGAAGTGGTAGGCCACTGCAGTAGGAAGAGTCCATGATGGGATCCAAAATTTATGGGAAGTTCTGGACACTGGGGCACAAAAGCTTTCTGCATCCCTTGATTTAAGGACATGTTGTACTGTGGCAGACTCTGTTTAGTCTTAGGCGGAGTAGATGTTGGCGAAGGTGGATGAGTTTAAATACTTGGGATCAACAGTACAGAGTAATGGGAATTGTGAAAGTGAGGTGAAGAAGAGAGTGCAGGCAGTGTGGAGTGGGTGGAGACGAGTGTCAGGAATGATTTATGACGGACGGGTATCAGCAAGAGTGAAAGGGAAGGTCTACAGGATGTTAGTGAGACCAGCTATGTTATATGGGTTGGAGATGGTGGTACAGGAGACAGAGCTGGAGGTGGCAGAGTTATAGATGCTAAAATTTGCATTGGGTGTGACAAGGATGGATAAGATTAGAAATGAGGACATTAGAGGGTCAGCTCAGGTTGGACGGTTGAGAGACAAAGTCAGACGGGCGAGATTGCATTGGTTTGGACATGAGTAGAGGAGAGATGCTGGGTATATTGGGAGAAGGATGCTAAGATAGAGCTGCCAGGAAAAAGGAAAAGAGGAAGGCCTAAGAGAAGGTTTATGGATGTGGTGAGAGAGAACATGCAGGTGATGGGGGTGTAACAGAACAAGATGCACAGGACAGAAAGATATGGAAGAAGATGGTCTGCTGTGGCAACCCCTAACGGGAGCAGCTGAAAGAAGAAGAAGAAGTCTCGGGCAGAGGAGACTGCGTGACGACCTAATCCAGGTTTTCAAATCCCCCCAAGCCATCGATAAAGCAGATCAAGTAGAATTCTTTCAACTTAAGGGTGGATGACGCACTTGAGGAGATTTTAAGACTGAAGCCAGTAAGTACTTTTTTATGCAAAGAGTTGTGGGAATCTGGAACAAATAAGCAAGTCATGGAGTTGAAGCAGAAACCTTGAGAACCCTTCAGAATGATCTGGATGAAATGTTGGGACAATTAAAACAACCTTGATGGACTGAATGGTCTTTTCTTGTTTGTTATATTTCTTACGTATGTTGTTACCACTAAGGGGGTGTTGCAGCTCCCCAGACACTTCTGCACAGACATAAGTCCAGGGTTCAAATTTGAGTTTTATTTTCACAAATACTTTTCAAAAAGGCTTCAACAGTGGCATGAACATGACACAATTCTTCTTCTCCCTCTTTCCGCTGTTCTACACCTCCCAGGTGAGCCTTTTCCAATCCTCCACACCCGACTCCAATTCCCATGGATGAGGTTGAGTGGCTTCTTTTATCCTGGTCACAGGAGTACTTCCGGTGCTAGGGCTTAGGCTGTTGGAAGAGCTTCCGGGTCAAATGCAGGCTCCACAAAATTGAGATTACTGATACTGGCAGCAGCCCCCATGGAGCCCAACAAGACTTCCCCATGGAAGTACAGGTCCGTGTGAGGATCCTAACCCAGGAATCCTGCCATCTAGCATATTAGGGGAGCGTGAAGTCCTGACAGGTTGTCTGACATACTGCCCAGTTGTGGTTGGACAAGTGGTCTTGTAGCCTTGGAACCCCTGCAGATTTTTTTTGTTTTTTTCTGTCCTCCAGGCCATCAGGCCTTACTTTATTCTTTGCTACTTAGTATTGCCTAATTTTCTTTTTACATTTTTCTTTCTTCATTTTGTAAAGCACTTTGAGCTACATCATTTGCATGGAAACGTGCAATAGAAATAAATGTTTTTGTTGTTGTTGTCTCCCCCTGTCCTTGTATCACATTGCCCTCTCGGCCAGATAGGAAACCTTAACCTGTCCCAATATGGAGGCCAGCATACTCACTTCTGTATTGTCATCTTCTGCTTGCTTCCTGGTCAAGGCAATGGAGATCATTGCTTTCCTTTTCTTGATCCTCTAGGGCTGGCCTCCCATTCCAAGTAAGGAACTTGCCTGGGGTACCCGCCCACATGCGCCATCCAATCACGATGTGTCCAATTTATTGCTTATAAAATGATTAGCAAATCATTTTAGTGGACCTAGGAATGTCCAGTTTATCTATCTATATATAGAAAAGCCAAATACCACTGACTCACTCATCACGAAATCTCCCAAACCATGAGGACTTGGGACTTGAAATTTGGAATGTAGGTTACCCTTGGCCCATAGGTGCTCGCTAAGAAACGGTTTTAAAAATTTCGTGGTCCAAGCGCGTTCTGTCTGCAAGTCTGTCCGCTTTTCATGAGAGAATTACTTAATGGATTTAGATCTGGTTGTTTCCTATAATTTGCTTGAACTTTCCAGTTGATTTTGCGACTTCTCTCATCGCGCTAAGTACCAGAGTTCGCTTGCGGTACCAATGTATTTATGCAAATTCAAGAGAGTGGTTGTGGGTCGAGAGCAGGGGGGCGGGGCCTTCCTCATTCACTCGACAGCCTCTGTTTGAGTTGGTCTACGCCTCACCACGTGTTGGAGCTCACCTCGCCTCCGCTTAGCTACCGATACCTGTTTGTTCAACAGACATTATCATCTACAGATTGTTAAGAAGTAACGTTTGATGCTTTTGAGAGAGAGAGATCATAGCTACGTGTGTTATAGAGGGTAGCTGCTGATTGGCAGAGATAACACGGCCATGTGCTCTTCTCCCCACGCGGGGTACGCTCTCCCGTCAGAGCTGAACACGATCAGATATAGTGCCAACATCTATTGATTTTTAAAGTTTGTCCTGTTTGATTACTATATGGGCACAGCCATGGGGTACAGCTAGTTGCTTATAAAATTATTGGAAAATCATTTTAGTGGATGTACCGTGTTTCCCCGTAAAATAAGCCCTAGCATGATTTTTCAGGATGCTTATAATATAAGCCCTACTCCGAAAATAAGCCCTAGTTACGATCCCGTGCAGGTGCCTTTGGATGAGCGATAAATGCCTACCACTACCGTATGTACACAGATGAACAGGACATAATACCGGTATTTTGACCCCCCAAGAACATGAGTGCAAAAAGAAAGAGCTATTCTGTCGAGTACAAGAAAGTAATTGTGGAGGAGTCCCAGGGCAAAAAATCTTACTGCTTTCTACAAAGAGAAGAAGTTGGATATCCGAATGCCCTACGAGCAGGATACATGGACAAGAGGTGAACATTTAAGGAAAGCTATGTTGCTAGACATGAGAGACTGGGGACAATTGTCCTAAAGGAAATGGAATCGCAAAAAATTCATAATGGAATTCTGGGTTTGGAGAGTTATGATGATGTTCCACAAGATGATACAATACAATACAATACAGTTTATTTTTGTATAGCCCAAAATCACACAGGAAGTGCCGCAATGGGCTTTAACAGGCCCTGCCTCTTGACAGCCCCCCAGCCTTGACTCTCTAAGAAGACAAGGAAAAACTCCCAAAAAAAACCTTGTAGGGAAAAAATAGAAGAAACCTTGGGAAAGGCAGTTCAAAGAGAGACCCCTTTCCAGGTAGGTTGGGTGTGCAGTGGGTGTCAAAAGAAGGGGGTCAATACAATACAATGCAGTACACAGAACAGAACAATTTCTCAATATAGTAAGAAATAAAAAATATAAATTTTAGAAGTACAGAGCAGAATTTAACAGTAGATGATATATCCCATAATAAGATTTGGATTTGTGTAGAGTCCTGGAGACCTCATCCTTCAAGCTGCCTCCCCCATTTGGCCATTCCACGGCTGAAACAGTGCTGGGCCAGCCAATCCGATGAAAGGACCCCTCTTTCCCACGATTCCTGCGATCCTCCATCTGGGATGACATTTCCTTAGGCAGGCAAAACAACTTGACAGGTGGGCTATGGCACCAAGTGCCACATTTGAGTACCGAGAAGAAAAACAGAATAAGTGAGGGTTATTATACAATTATAACTGTCATGTTACTTATGTTTAAGTGCTAATGACTAACAACAGAGATGCAGTCTGTACAGTTAATCAGCAGCTCTAGTCAGGGTGTGCTAAACTGAAGTAGTGAGTCTTCAGCCGGGATTTAAAAGCTGAGACCGAAGGGGCATCTCTTATAGTAGCAGGCAGACCATTTCACAGTTTAGGGGCATTGTAACTGAAAGCTTGACCTCCCACTGTTATTTTATTAATCCTTGGAATCATAAGCAGACCGGCATCTTGAGATCTTAATGTGCGCTCAGGTTTGTAAGTCATGATAAGTTCAGACAAGTAAGCCGGACCTCGACCATTTAATGCTTTATATGTTAAAAGAAGGATTTTGAAATCTGCCCTAAACTTAACCGGGAGCCAGTGTAAGGATTTAAGAACTGGAGTTATGTGTTCGTATTTTCTTGTTCTTGTAATAATTCTTGCAGCCGCATTTTGGATTAACTGGAGGCTGTATAAAGAACAGTTTGAACATCTAGTGAACACTGCATTGCAGTAGTCAATCCTACTAGAGATAAATGCATGAATTAGTTTCTCAGAATCCTGTTTATTTAAAAAGCGCCTTAATTTCCTAACATTTTTAAGATGGAAGAAACATGTTTTGGACAACTTTGTAATATGCGCTTTAAATGACATGCTAGAGTCAAAGATAACTCCTAGATTGCGGGCTGATTCAGTAAAATTGACTGGGATTCCAACTGATGACATGACTGTATTTGAATAAATGGAGATTTTTGTTCCAGAATACTAGGGGGTTGTGCCCTTGGCTCGCTTCACTCACCCACCCCCCTGGGCACGCTGCACACCAGCCACTTCGCGTCTCTGCCTCTCGCGTTGTGAAGGGGGGGCTGAACGCACGCTAAGGAGACGCGGTCGGATCAGCCGCTGTCTTACTGCTGTCATGCTGCGTGTTGATCATTTAAAAGCCTGTGCACCAGCTGTCCTTTTGTCTCACTGCCTTGTCTTGCGGGTCGTTAAAGTGTCTCCGAGAAAATCACGTATCGTCTCCTTCAAAAGCCTTCCAAATTTATTTTTATAATAGAGAGAAATGTGGATTTTTGTTCATGGAAAAACAAGACATCCCCTGAAAATAAACCCTAGCACGTCTTTTGGAGGAAAAATTAATATAAGACCCTGTCTTATTTTCGGGGAAACACAGTAGTATCTTTTAATATAATACAATAAAAAAACTATTTTAATTCCAGAAGTATTTCACTAATATGGCTTTAATGCTTATAAAATTATTAGCAAATCATTTTAATGGATCTACTGTAGTATCTTTTAATATAATACAATAATAAACCAATTTTAATTCCAGAAGAATTTTCATAATATGGCTTTAATACCAGAGTGGCATAACCTACTGGATATAAATTCTAGCAAGGCAATCTCACATGATGAAGGCCAGATAAAGTTTCCAGATTGATTTGATAATTTATCTTATATTATCTATCAACTGGAAAAACAAGCTAACTGTTGGGAGAAAAAGTTTTAACTTTAATTTTTTCTCAGCCTTTATCTCAAAAGGAAACAATATTCCTTGCTGGTTCCTGATTGATGGCACAAATAGGTGTTTGTCTTTTAATAGGCTTTGGAAGATATTAAAGAGGAAATAGAATAACCTCACAATATTGAATTACACCCAGCACTATTGGATTACTTTTTATCTCCTTCACTACGGCTTGTTTACCATTCCAGGAACATCTGCTCCCCCTGCTGTGTTTGGGGTCATTCTTTCAGTGGCTGAAAGTACGCCGGAGATCCACATCTGTGGTTTACCTACTGGTATTTATTTTAAATTCCAGAAGGCTTTACCATCAGTTACCTTGAATGGATGGTATACTTTCTGGACTTCTGTTGTCTAGTAGTTTAAATCTCCCCCAACTCTATTTCTAGACTTAACCCCTCATGACGGGGCTCTAATGTTAGGAGTTTGAACCTTATGTCTAATCTTAATAGTTGCATTAGCAGCCTTAATGTTAATATTAATTTTTTTTCTGATTTTAGCTTCAAAACCAGTCCCTGATGTTAAGCTTAAGTCTCAGGGGTTTATCATATATGGACTTATTATTTTCTTTGTTATTAGTGATTTAGGTCATTTTTAAGGAAATATCTTTTAAATTATAAATACTCCTTTTTAATTTAATCCTAATTTATAAAACTATATGATCCCTAGCTCTGAGGTTAGGGATCTGCACTGGCAATCGGAAGGTTGCTAGTTCGAATCCTATAAAATGCCAAAAGGGACTCTGCTCTGTTGGGCCCTTGAACAAAGCCCTTAACCTGCATTGCTAAGCGCTTTGAGTAGAGAGAAAAGCGCTATATAAATGCAAAGAATTATTATTATTATTATTATATATAGGGGGTTATTGGGTCTATTTTTAAGGGGTGTATTTAATTTATTTTTCACAGCTTTTTATAATGGACCATTAATATCTATTTCTTAAACATGATTTATTAAAAAATTATTTATTAGTTTTACATAGGGAGGTTTAATTTGGAGTGTTTTTAATAAATGGGGGGTGATAATAGAAGTGTGGGTCCATGCAAATTAAATAAAAATATTTTTTTACGGGATGTATGTGCCTGTGCCACGGTCCATTTGCACTCTCTTCCTCCTCTACCCTAACCTAACATTTATATCCATCCATCCATCCATTTTCCAACCCGCTGAATCCAAACACAGGGTCACGGGGGTCTGCTGGAGCCAATTCCAGCCAACACAGGGCACAAGGCAGGAACCAATCCCGGGCAGGGTGCCAACCCACCACAGTAACATTTATATAAAATGGCTTAAAAAAAAGTCACAGAGACAATGAACCCTGGCCCAGCTAATCAGTTCCCTTAAGAAAATGTAACATCTTAAAGGCTGATCATTGATGGCTCACGAGACTTTAACGAGATTCTCATTTATGTTTCATTTAAGAACGAACTTTGTCAAGAATGTTTCTCCTAACATTTCTTAGGAGAAATAGCTTTAGACAAAAAGGAAATATCAGGGGCAACGGAGGTAAAAGGAGTCAAAATGGTGAATTTGGTTTGAAAAGCGTGTTATATTTTGTAAGATCTTTATCTGGTTTGTTTTAATCTCTTTCAAGACTTCATATTTTCCTTTATTATTGGACTGATTCCTTTTTCTGAGGTGACTTACAACATCTGAGATACGACTGGTTACATTTCTTTTGTTTTTCTAATTGTAGCACAGACAGATGAAGTACAATACAATACAATACAGTTTATTTTTGTATAGCCCAAAATCACACAGGAAGTGCCGCAATGGGCTTTAACAGGCCCTGCCTCTTGACAGCCCCCCAGCCTTGACTCTCTAAGAAGACAAGGAAAAACTCCCAAAAAAAACCTTGTAGGGAAAAAATAGAAGAAACCTTGGGAAAGGCAGTTCAAAGAGAGACCCCTTTCCAGGTAGGTTGGGCGTGCAGTGGGTGTCAAAAGAAGGGGGTCAATACAATACAATACAGTACAGTACACAGAACAATTTCTCAATATAGTAAGAAATAAAATATATAAATTTTAGAAGTACAGAGCAGAATTTAACAGTAGATGATATATCCCATAATAAGATTTGTATTTGTATAGAGTCCTGGAGACCTCATCCTTCAAGCTGCCTCCCCCATTTGGCCATTCCACAGCTGAAACAGTGCTGGGCCAGCCAATCCGATGAATGGACCCCTCTCTCCCACGATTCCTGCGATCCTCCATCTGGGATGACTTTTCCTTAGGCAGGCAAACAACTTGGCAGGTGGGCCATGGCACCAAGTGCCACATTTGAGTACCGAGAAGAAAAACAGAATAAGTGAGGGTTAGTATCCAATTATAACTGTCATGTTACTTATGTTTAAGTGCTAATGACTAACAACAGAGATGCAGTCTGTACAGTTAATCAGCAGCTCTAGTCAGGATATGCTAAACTGAAGTAGTGAGTCTTCAGCCGGGATTTAAAAGCTGAGAACGAAGGGGCATCTCTTATAGTAGCAGGCAGACCATTCCACAGTTTAGGGGCCCTGTAACTAAAAGCTCGACCCCCCACTGTTATTTTATTAATCCTTGGAATCATAAGCAGACCGGCATCTTGAGATCTTAATGTGCGCTCTGGTTTGTAAGTCATGATAAGTTCAGACAAGTAAGCCGGACCTCGACCATTTAATGCTTTATATGTTAAAAGAAGGATTTTAACCGGGAGCCAGTGTAAGGATTTAAGAACTGGAGTTATGTGTTCGTATTTTCTTGTTCTTGTAATAATTCTCGCAGCCGCATTTTGGATTAACTGGAGGCTGTATAGAGAACAGTTTGAACATCCAGTGAACACCGCATTGCAGTAGTCAATCCTACTAGAGATAAATGCATGAATTAGTTTCTCAGAATCCTGTTTATTTAAAAAGCGCCTTAATTTCCTAACATTTTTAAGATGGAAGAAACATGTTTTGGACAACTTTGTAATATGCGCTTTAAATGACATGCTAGAGTCAAAGATAACTCCTAGATTGCGGGCTGATTCAGTAAAATTGACTGGGATTCCCATTGAGTTAAATGATGACAGAATATTATTGTGATCAGCATCATTCCCTCCAACAATTAACATCTCTGTTTTATCTGTATTTAAAGACAAGTACTTCTTATTCATCCACTCCTTTAATTCACTAACACAACTAATTAAAGACAACATTGGAGAAACTTCATTTGATTTAAATGAAAGGTATAACTGGGTGTCATCTGCATACGAGTGAAAATTAACATTATGTTTCCTAATGAGAGATCCCAGTGGAAGCATGTACAGTGAAAACAGTAAAGGTCCCAGTACTGAGCCCTGCGGGACACCATATTGAACTTCTGTGTATAATGATGGAGTACTGTCAGCACATTTCTGTACATATTGGAATCGATTTGATAAGTAAGAACTAAACCAAGTGAGCACGGTGCCTGTAAGCCCAACATCATTTTCTAGCCTGTGCAGTAAGATAGAATGGTCGATGGTGTCAAATGCTGCACTTAAGTCCAACAACATAATTACAGTGGAGTTTCCTTCATCAGAGGATACCAGAATGTCATTTACAACCCGTGTTAGTGCCGTTTCTGTACTATGACCAGTGCGAAAACCAGACTGGAATTTCTCAAATAAATTGTAATGCATAAGGTGTGTCTGAAGCTGACTGGCGACTACTTTTTCTAGTATTTTAGAGGGAAATGGTAAATTTGAAATAGGCCTATAATTATTTAGTATATGTGGGTCAAGGTCTGACTTTTTAAGTAATGGTTTAATGACTGACACTTTTAGTGCATCTGGTACTGTGCCATGCAATAATGAACTATTGATAATGTTTAGGATAGGCGCTGCAAGAACATCCATTGCACTTTTTACTAGTTTTGTTGGCATTGGATCTAGGGAACAAGTAGTGGGCTTCATTTTAGAAATTAAACTTAAGACTTCCTGCTCAGTTACAGGATTAAAATTACTAAAGTGCTGAGTGCAATGTGAGACCGGGTCTGCTAAGCTAGTATTTGGTTTGTACTGTGATGCAGAGATCTGGGATCTTATATTTTTAATTTTCTCATTGAAGAAGTTAATAAAGTCTGTACTGCTAATGTCTGTTGGTATTTTGCACTGTTGATCTGAATTTCCATTTGTTAATTTAGCCACTGTTCTAAACAGTGCCCGAGGATTTTTATTATTGCTATCTATTAATGTAGAATAATATTCTGACCGAGCTTTAAAGAGGGCTTTTTTATATTTATTAACACTCTCTGTCCATGCAATTTGAAAGACCTGTAGCTTTGTTGTTCTCCATCTGCGTTCCAGTTTTCGACACTCTAATTTAAGAGCTCGAGTGTTTCATTAAACCAGGGAGAGTTTCTATGTGCTTTGAACACTTTTGTTTTAAGGGGAGCCACTGTGTCCAGAGCATCTCTCAAGGTCACATTATAATGTGATGTTAGCTCATCTAAATTGTTTTCCGTGTTTACATTTGATGTTAACTGATCTAAATGGTTTTCCACAATTACACTCGACTTACTCAAAGTATCTATAAATTTTGAAGCAGAATTACAATCTAGATGCCGCACTGTCTTTGTTTTAATCTGGGAGTGTGTTCGCAAGGGCAGGACCAAATCAAATGTAATTAAGTAGTGATCAGAAATAACTTCATTTAATGGAGTAATAATTAAATTTTGAATTTCAACTTTGTAAGTTATAATTAAATCTAATGTGTGGTTATGATTATGAGTTGGACCTTTGACATTCTGACAAAATCCTACTGAATTTAACAAATAAGTAAAACATTTGCTAAAAGTGTCAGTTTCCACATCAATGTGTACATTAAAATCTCCCATCAGTACTACGTGATCATAATTTATAGCCAAGTCAGATAAAAGGTTGCTAAATTCAGACATGAACAATGAATACGGCCCTGGTGGTCTGTAGACTAGCACTATAATTGTGTTGGAATCTGTTTTAATATTTAAAATGAATGCTTCAAAGGATGTAAAGTTGCCTAAATTTTTAGAAGTGATTTGCATTTTGTTACAATGAATTATTCCAAGGCCCCCTCCTCGACCTGACTCTCTAGACTTATGAAGGAACGAGTATCCATCTGGTGACGCCTCAGCTAGGGGTACAGTGTCACATTTACTAAGCCAGGTTTCGGTGAGAAGACACAGATCAGATTTTGTACTTAATATAATATCATTTACCAAAACAGCTTTAGTGCCAAGAGAGCGAATGTTCAATAAGCAGCATTTAAAACTGTATGCTTCTTTCTGAATTGGTGATATACTTTTTGTTTTAATTTGTAGTAAATTTCTATTACAGATGCCCCTGGTGGAGGGTCTGGTTTTATCCCTTGGTCTAATTATACACCTTATTTTTTGGTTATCAATTAATTTAAGGTTTGTATCAAGACTAAATTTACTGGATGCCCCAAGACAAGGATTATGGGTAACAGCTTCAGGAAAGTAACAGGTGGGATAAACAGCAGCCTGTGATTTAAGATCACATGACTGCGGCCTGGATGGTGCTCTAATCAGTCAACCAGGCAGTTTTGCTGCCATATTTTGGGATAATACATAAGATCCCCTCCAGTTAGGATGAAGACCATCTCTTCTGATAAATCCAGGCCTTTCCCAAAAATCATCCCAATTGTTCACAAACGCTATGCTTTTGTTTGCACACCAGGTTTCTAGCCAGCAGTGAAGGGAATGCAATCTGCTATAAATCACATCCCCTCTATATAATCTTGGTAAGGGGCCAGATACAACTAAATTCCGACATTTTCTTTTAGCTTTGATGCAAAGAGAGATGAAGTTCCTCTTTAATACCTCAGATTGCTGTCAATAAATATCATTAGTGCCGACATGCAGCAATAAGGTAGATACTTCATCGTCGGCAACACGGTCCAATGCGGCCTCTATGCCAGAAATCTTGGCCCCTGCGAGGCACTTAACATGAACTGCTGGTTTAACACAGTTTGGAATTCTAACATTCTGCACTATGGAATCGCCAATTATGAGCACTTTCTTATTCTCAGTTTCCACAGGCGCGCTGCGGAGTGCTGAGAATCTGTTCTGGGTCCGAATTGGTGACCTGGGTGCTGGGGGACTACATTTTGGATTCTTAGACCCCCGTCTTACTGTTACCCACTCGCCCTGTGGCTGAATTGGTGCTGCTGACTTTGGCCGTGCACTGACTACAGTGGGGCCAGGAGAGACTGAAGCCGAATCAGAAGTAGCCGAATTGTCTAAACAAACCGAGTCGATCCAATTTTCGGTTTGCCTAATCGCTATCAGATTCCTAACGCGGTCCTCCAATTCGCGTATTTTCCCGACCAACTCTAAATTAACTAAACACTTTTGGCAGGTGAAGCTGTCTACAATGTCGGCCGGAAAACCTGAACTGTATATGCTGCAGGACACACAACATATAAACATGCCCTCAACGGGCAGAGAGTAGATAGAACTTACGTTTAGTATTGATGTCATCTTCTCCGTTTTCTGTAGTTTACTTAAGTGCTTTCTGCTTCAGAGACCGTCGGCTTCAAGTTTCTCACTGCCGGTTATTTCTTCTGGTCAGCTGCCGGCTTTACTTCCAATGAACTTGCTCGGGTGTTTGTGAAGGGTTACGTGCCTGTGGGAGACGCCGCTGCTCTGTGCTTCTGCTCGGTGCTTCCGCTCGCTGCTACGCTCGTGCTTCCGCCTGTGTGAGAGAGTAGTAAGCTGTAAAGATAAACAGAAGTGACTTCCTTATAGTTACATGGTTTTAGAAGTGGGATTTAAACACATTACCTCAGGGCTTGTAGGTCTGTGTACTTTTTGGTATTTGAAATTTCATTTTAGAAGCAAAAATGAAAAAACAAAAATGAAAGGAATTTTCAGATTTTGGTTTTTGATTAAAGAATAAAATGAAGGAAAATAAGGTTTTTTTTAATTCTATGGTAATAAATAGTAGTCATAAACTAAAAATTACACATTTTTTTTGGATTTATTTGTGATTCAAATAATGAAAGTTTTAAAGCTCAAAAACAACAAAACAGATGCATTTTCGTTGTCTGAAACTGGAAGTACTTCGTCTTCTGCGCGATTTTTGACGACACGTGCTGACAGTCCTCCTCACAACACATAGATCGATGACCTTGAAGTTACACTGGTATCAGCAGAGAATGGACCATTACGTAGTTTTTCAGAACAGTAAAAGTGTGACACTCCAGGATGAGGATGTGACTGCAGAAAAACTGAGTCGCATCTTTCAGGTAAAAATACAAACTTTGCAAACTTCGCTTTATTGATGTAGCAGATCTTTTATGAACGTTATTGTTGTTACTTACTGTGAAACAGCTAACATTTGGTGATTTCATTTACTAACACTAAGTCTTGCAGTTTTTATAGTGCTAGCATTTTGAATGTGTGTAAATTTGTGAATGGTTGCTCATGGACTTTTACCGGCTACTAGTTACTAGCTAATTTGTAAATGTTTTGAGTATTAATAGTGTAACACATGTTAGGAGAGCAACGTAATTTACAGAAAGTTTTCTTAAACAGCTGTCAGCACACACTCTGTACATCATGGATGACTCAAATATGGCAATGTTCTCCAGAGGAGCCTCTGGTGTTTTCAGTGTGTTAGACCTGACACCTAGGGGTCACTATGAGGTCCACAGAGAAGACATGGAGTCGATGCCAGTAGCAGGATCCAGCGGCCAGCGTTTTGCCATCTCTAAAATCACGTCTGAGTACTGTTCCAATGTCATGATGATGGTCAAGTCTACACACCAGTGACCAGTGTTTGCTGCAAGTGCCGCATTACCTAACCAGGTTCTTGACCTACAAAAACGTCCGATTCAGACAAAATAAATAAAGGTCATTTTCTCGTTCTCGTTTCTTGCATTTTTCTTTTCTGATATGCGAAAGAACAAAAGGAAAAATGTAATTGTTTTCCCTTTTAAGTTGAAAATCAAATAAGTGTCTCTTTTTCTTTTTTGAATGATATTTTCTGAAATGAAATTTCAAATACCAAAAAGTACACGGGCCTCGTTGTGTTGTTTTTGAGCTATAACACTTTCATTATTTGAATCACAAATAAATCCAGAAAAGTATGTGTGTAATTTTAAGGTCCGTGTACTTTTTGGTATTTGAAATTTCATTTTAGAAGCAAAAATGAAAAAACGAAAATGAAAGAAATTTTCAGATTTTGATTTTTCATCAAAGAATGAAATGAGGGAAAATAAGGTATTTTTTAATTCTGTGGTAGCAAATAGCAGTCATAAACTTAAAATTCCACATACTTTTCTGGATTCATTTGTGATTCAAATAATGAAAGTGTAATAGCTCAAAAACAACAAAACATACGCATTTTCGTTGCCTGAAACAGGAAGTACTTCTGCGCGATTTTTGACGACACGTGCGAACAGTCTCCCTCACAACACATCGATCAGGCTTTACACTCGTATCAGCAGAGGATGGACCATTACGTTGTTTTTCGGAACAGTAAAAGAGTGACACTCCGAGACGAGGACATGACTGCAGAAAAACTAAGTCGCATCTTTCAGGTAAAAATACAAACTTTGCTTCATTGATGCAGCCGTTCTTTTATGAGCATTATTATTGTTACTTACTGCGAAACAACTAACATTTCGTGATTTAATTTACCAACACTAAGTCTTGCAGTTTTTATAGTGCAAGCATTTTGAAAGTGTAAATGTGTGAATCGTGGCTCATTGACTTTTACCGGGTACTAGTTTTACGAGTATTAACAGTGCGCACAAGTGTAACACATGTTAGGAGGGAAACCTGATTTACAGAAAGTTTTCTTAAACAGGTGTCAGCACACACTGTGTACATCACGGATGACTCAAACGTGGCCATGTTCCCTGGAGGAGCCTCTGGTGTTTTCAGCGCGTTAGACCTGACACCCAGAGGTCACTATGAGGTCCACGGAGAAGATATGGAATCAATGCCAGCAGCAGGTTCCAGCGGTCAGCGTTTCGCATTTATGCGAGCACCGGCTGTGGCGGCGGCTGCCGCTTCACATTCACAACGTGCTACATCAAGTCCCCCTGTGACCTCCAAAACGTTTCAGAGGTAGGGTGTGTCGGTTCTATTGAATATTTGTTATATATAAATTACAGAACAGACAAAATGTAAAGGAACATACTTCTCCGGACGAGCATGGATAGGTGAATTGTTAAGAAAATCAAAGCTGTGCTAGTAGAATTGGCCCAATTAGCAAACAATCACTGATTGGATTTGTGGCCTGCTGCCTTTTACAAGAAATGTAAAATAACGTTTTGTTTTACAGATCAGTGTACCTTGCAGAGATGGTTGGTGGGAGGTTGATTCCCAACAGAATGGTGGTTGTACGATTCTTAGAGTGTGAGGCTACACTTCAGGGGATAGTAGGAAAAGTTCAAGATGCCATTGGCAATTACAACCCCATAATTTTGACAGATGCACAGGGCAATGCAATTCTGGAGTCAGAAGGCACAACAGGTGAGCCACAGTATTACAGCTAAACCCATAATATCCTATGGAGGGACACTTACCCTAAAATAAAATATTACAAAGAATCTGGTATTAGCTTCTAAACAGTTTTCTTCGGTTTTGTTTTTCATCCATAGGGTCACAGTACTGGAAACAAAATGCACGAAAAGTTCTTGCTCTACCTGAACAAGACTTTAATAGCCTCCAGGGAACAAAGAGGAGACGACTGAGGTATGTAAAATCAATACAAATTTACATGCTATAGGATGAACAGCAATAATCTCATAGCAGTAAGACATCATCACATCTATCAATACAGGGATGTACCTTTAAGCCAGTCAGTACCCATTGACATTTGATTTTCCATTTGTATTTGTAGCAACCGTAAAGATGATGACAGTGCCGGTTTGGGAGAAGTCAGTGACAAAATAGAAGAGTTGGTGATGGCATCTCAAAGTCTACCAGCTGTTACAGCAGCAATCAGAGAGCTCACTGATCTTGCAGTTACTCAGAGAGTCATACTCACTGCTCCCAAACTGCAGACCATCAAGGAGGGATTTAGCTGTGTGGTTTGTATGAGTATGTTCACAATTTGCAAAGTAATTGCACTACATCTAAACTTTTTAGAACACTGTTAATTGTAAAAATAGTTAAACCACATTCAAGCAATATTTTGGTCAAACTTAGTTTTAACAAGTTAGCTCTTTACTTAGCAGTGTCCATTTAGAGACTTGGGACAATCAAGATGCAGCTCTACTATAACATAATAGTCCCAAGCTCATATGAACATTTAGTTGAGCTGAAGTTGTCCCTGCTCTCCTGACTATGAAAATATAGCTTTTCAAACTGATTACAGTGTAAGTGATGGGTGATAAATTCCAGTCATGCAAAACCTAAAAGTTCAAAGTTAAAATGGGGCTGCAGCTGCCTACGTTGAATCAAGCAAAAATTTGGCGTGCCAAAAAAAAAAAAAAAAAAAAAAAAAAAGGTAGATTTCTATTTTTCTTGCTGCCCACAGACCTCAGTTAATCAAGAAAACCTATTCCCCTTTTTAACAATAAATGTAAAAGCAGTTTTTGCACAGGAAGACGACGGATTTTGTCCCCCATCAATTACATTGAAAGTGGTTATAGAGAGGGACTTTCTCAGAACAGCATGAGCAAGAGGAATTACTGCAGGACCAAAAACTTTCAGTATATATAGGTATATGCTGTCTGTAAATGAATGTCATAAGACAGACTTGGAACATACAGTTTGAACCAAGTTCTAGGTAAATGGATAACTGTCATTTTTCTGATTTACTTTTGCAGACATCATTGAGGAACCAGTGCTGTCACGGTGCTGCAGAAGCATTATTGGCTGCAAGACATGTGTGGAGCAGTGGCTAGAGACATCTCCGCATTGTGCAAAATGCAGGGAGGCCAACAACGGTGTTATAGAAGTTACTGGTCTAACAGCTGCATTTTCTGTGTTAAAATCATTTTTTACAGATCAGTAATGTGGTGTATACACACACACAGAGGTTTACATTTATAGTTTATTGTTCCTGTATTCAGTTTTCAGATGCAGCAGTTCATACATTTCCCCGAGTTACATTTATGAGAAAGAGCAGAGCTTCTTTGTATGGTGTAAAGTCACAGTTTACGGCTCTGAAAAACAAATGAGAAATGTCAGGATATTTTTCTGCAAAATTACTCTCCGTTCTTAGTTTGTCCTGTTCTGTTGTGAAGGGATCAACTCCAAAAGTTGAATATTCTTTGAGGGCAGATCCCAAGTGCTGCCTGTAAAGGTCTGCAGCTTCAAGTGCATGTGGTAAGAGCTCTGGAGAAATCCTTCTTTTACACCCAGGTTCCGCAAAGTGATTTGGTATGCCTTTACCTGTCAAAATAAGAGCAGGTGTTTAAACGTGGTCATTATCAGGATTGTAATCATTCTCACACTTTTTTTACCTGGGATTCTATGAGCATTCCATGATTCTGCCACACTTGCAAGACCAATGTGGCACAGCTGGCAGGTCAGGTTGGACACACAGTAACGCACAAGGTTGTCCTCCATATCTATCTCCTCTTGGTCCATCAGCTGGAGTAGGGCCGTTTTCAGTGGATAGTTGACACGGTTGTTGATCTCAGGCCAAAGCCTTTCAACTGTGTGGTTCTGAGTTAGCAGAAACATCTCTTAAATATGTTTTGCAAGTATGTAAATAGAAGTGTAAGAATTTCAGCTTTTATTAATGGTACGAAAATCTTACTCTTGTGGATGAAGTCTGTAAATATGGTGGTCTCCCCTGATTGAAGCGATGATGTGACAGCATCTCCTGCATGAACAGTGTCAAATAAAATTCCTTTCCATGGTCCACTCGCACCTGGTCCCACATACCATAGGTAATCACTGCAGGCCTGGTACAAGACAAATAATGAACATTTTACTGTCTTTTCAAACTATTTTGATTTTTGACCAGTTAAAGGGGTTATTTTTACATTATTAATGTTGAATGTACCCATTTGTGTTGATTTGTGTTATTTATTAGTTGTTGACTGCCTTAAATTTCTTTGTAAGGTCACTGTCCTGTTCAGAATTTGTAGATATGTGTCAGTACAAATGAAAAATGTGGAAACCCAAGAACTTTGTTCTATTCATAAATGACCACAGTTTAACCGTGCAATAAATGCGAATTCTGATTCATGTGCAATTTTATTTTTCTCACTTTTCATCCAAGCACCATATATATCTGTCAACATTAAGTTGAAATACTGATCAAAATGTTTGGTAAGTTAATGTTTTATAGTCCACGACATGACACCAGAAACCGTGTATTTCTATTTTAAATTCAAATATTGTAAATTTTTTGTGCCAGTTAAAAACATAAATATGATTTCACAGAGCCCAATATGACTTGACACTTCATTATTACATGTCCATCTAAACACTGTTAAGTTAGTAATAAAATAAAAGGTTTGTGAGGTTGTATTACCTGAAAACATCTTCATAGATGGTCAAGTTGTTTTTGATCGGCATTGTGGAGTGACTCACAATCTTTTTGCTGAACCCATCTATAGCTAAAACATGGGTGACCCCAAACATCACAAGTTTTTCATTTTGGTCCAGGTGAAGCTTGTGCCCCATGTATTCAGCATGGTATGGTGTGGGATTAAGATTCCGAGCTCCCTAAAAAAAAAATTTAAAAAAGTCACAAGAATAAATGACAGCAAATAGGATAAAGAAAGATTTTCTCATTAGCTGAAGAAGTGTCCACCAATTCAAACTATTCAGTGAAACAGAATTACCATTACAGGTGTTATATCACAAATATGACTTAGAGCTTTTGAATACAGTTCTGGCAGAAGATTACCAAATAACATACTTGGCATCTTGCTCCATGATAAGGTTGATGCACCTCTCTTAAAATTGACCCAATTTGTCCTTCTGCAGCATGTATCCCTTTCGAGGACAGATAACCTTTCATCATTTTCTGGCCATATGTTGGGCCCACCTGTTTAAAATAAAGTTCATAATAGAACAACAAATGTAAAGTAGCATATTCTAAAACCAAATGTGTAATGCTAAAGCATTATTGTGCTAATTAACTATACTAATATCAGTGACAGACGGAGGATGCGGGTTTTATCCATGCTCCCATCGTCCTTACGGGAGTCCTTGAACCCTGCACCATCGGTAATGTCGAGGAACTCGGCAGTGAGGCATAACAATGAAACAAGGGGATGGTGTTAAAGTGCTTTTATTAAAACAACAACAAAAACAAAGTGTCCAAATAAGTGCAGTGCGTTTCAAAATCTTCCTTAAATAATCCATTAAAAACAGAAGTGGAGGTTTAAAAAATAAAAATAAATAAATGAATCCTTTAAAATGAGGTTAAAACAATAGCATGAAGCACTCCTTTAGAAACACAAAGCCCGGGGTCTTTTACCTGGCGATTCACCTGCTTCTCCCATCAGGCTTCTCAACAGGAGAGTCGCCCTACCTGCAGCTGACCTTTCCACTCCTGATCTGTAGGCTTCCCGATTCCTGGCTTCAGTTTAGCACTCTCCAGACTGAGACTTAGGTCCCCCAACTGCCAGGGCGCTGACGCTGGGGAATCCATCTCCCAAGCCTCATGAGACCTGCTGTCTTCCACGGCAAGCCATCCTTCTCTCTGGTTACTCCCGCTCCTCACAGAATGCTCAGCTGGAGCGACCACAATCGACTGCCCTAGGTGTCGGCCAAACACCTCACTAGGGCTCAACTGTCCAGCTGCCTGTGAGCCTTCGCTTACTTGCTTGCTCGCTCGCGCTCTCTCTCTCTCTCTCTCTCACACACACACACACACACACACACACACACACACACACACACACACACACATCCTCAGCAACGTCCCGTCATCCCCCTGCTAGCCCCCTCACATTTCTATTTAATATTACGGGGACGTGGATCAGCTGTGGCAATTAGCAGCTCCTGGGAACAATTACGGATGCGGACGACTCCTTACCTGTGCACTTAAGTGAGAATCACCCGCATCAACGAATCACCCTGGGAACCGATCCACCACACGTACCACGCCCCCTCTCTACAGTAAGCCGCGAGTGCTGCGATTATTTATTTAAAACTGGCCCTCTTGACATGAGCTGTGGACCTGCTATACCACACAGACATCTTTTAAATAAAAACCCACCACCTGCAAGACGCATGAACGCACGCTCACACAGTCTCGAAATAACCCCCCTACCCCCAGTTAAGACAAGCAGACACAATCATAAGGTGTAGGAAGAGAGCGCCTTACCTCATTTATAGCTTTTGCCACCTCTGTTTCCAAATGTGTGTCAGAGAGTCGACAGCCCGAGATTTGCTCAGCACAAAACTTTCTGACATTTCTCGCAGAAAACCCTCTAGCTTCTCCGTGTTGATATGACAGACGCTCAGATATAATTTTCGATGACAGGCCTTGTTTTGCCATCTCTAAAATCACGTCTGTGTACTGTTCCAACGTCATGATGATGGTCCAGTCTACACACCAGTGACTCGTGTTTGCTACAAGTGGCGCGCATTACCTGACCAGGTTGTTGACCTACAAGAACATCCGGTTCAGACAAAATAAATAAAGGACGTTTTCTTGTTCTCGTTTCTTGCATTTTTCTTTTCTGATGTGCGAAAGAACAAAAGGAAAAAGTCATTGTTTTGCGTTTTTCATTTTTCCCTTTTAAGTTGAAAATCAAATAAGTGTCTCTTTTTCTTTTTTAAATGATATTTTCTGAAACGAAATTTCAATTACCAAAAAGTACACGGACCTTTTAAGTTTATGACTGCTATTTGTTACCATAGAATTAAAAAATACCTTATTTTCCCTCATTTTATTCTTTTAATCAAAAATCAAAATCTGAAATTTCCTTTCATTTTCGTTTTTTCGTTTTTGCCTCTAAAATGAAATTTCAAATACCAAAAAGTATACGGACCCGTTTGTAGTCTAATGTCATACTGCTTGCCTTTTTTCAGAATGACTGTGAACTAATTAGATTACAACAATATAAATTAGACCAACTAATAGTATTATTAGCCACGAAAGTGAAGGAATTGCCAGCAGAACTTAGAGACAGGATTATGCTGAGGCCCAGATCTGTGGAAGTCCACTAAAAAACTCCTGCAGCATTGAAAGTTCCCAAGAGCACAGTGGCCTCCATAATTTATAAATGGAAGAAGTTAGAAACAGCCACATATCTTCCTAGAGCTGACCTCCTAGGCAAATTGAGCAACTGAAGTAGAATGGCCTTGGCAAGAGAAGTGACAAAGAACCTGAGATGAGCTACAGAGGACCTGTGTGGAAATAGGACAAACTTTCAAAGCCATCACGTCAACACTCCACCAGTTCTGGACTTTTATGATTGGGAGGTCAGACGGACACTTCTTCTCATTAAAGGAGACACGGTAGCCAACTTGGAGTTTGCAATAAGGACCAAAAGAACTATAAGAAACAAGATTGTCTGGTCTGAGGAAAACAAGATTAGAGTCATGTCTGGAGGAAATCAGGCCCCACTCACGACCTGTGCAATACCATTTCAATGGTGAAGCATGATGATGGAAGCATCATACTGTGAGGATGCTTTACAATATCAGGAACTGAGGGATAGTTAACAAGTGCAAATTACAGAGATGTTCTTAAAGAAAACATGCTCCAGAATTCTGTGGACCTCAGACCAGCCAAAAGTTCTCATTCCAACAGGGGAATGACAATTACATATCAAAGAAAACAGAGGAGTACCTTAGGATCAACTCTGTAGTGGACCAGCCA
Source organism: Erpetoichthys calabaricus (assembly GCF_900747795.2). Taxonomy (NCBI): domain Eukaryota; kingdom Metazoa; phylum Chordata; class Cladistia; order Polypteriformes; family Polypteridae; genus Erpetoichthys; species Erpetoichthys calabaricus. The sequence goes on from NC_041408.2 coordinate 85,655,502, forward strand.
GAGTAAAGACTTGAACCAAAATGAACATCTCAGCAGATACCCAAAAACAGCTCCCTGCCGAAATTGTCCATCCAACCTGTTAGTGTTTGAGAGGATCTATGGAGAAGAACAACAGAAAAATCCCCAAATCCTAGTGTGCCAAGCTTGTTAAACTCAAAACGTCTCCAGGTTGTAATCATTGCCAAAGGCTCTTCAACTAAGTACAGAAGAAAGGGCCACACTACTTGTGTCAATTGGACAATTCAGCTTTTTAATTTTAATAAATAAATGTGCAAAAATTTCTAAAATCCTATTTTTGCTTTGCTATTCTGGGATGCTGAGTGTTGCTTGACGTGTAGAAAAAATGAATTTTAAACGATTTTGGCCCAAAACTGAAACATAGAAAAATGTGAGAAAAATGAAGGGTCTTAATATTTTATGAATTCACTGCACATGATGTGTCAAAGGTTTTATTGCTCCAACCTCTGCGTGTATTTATGACAACATCTCATTACCTGCTCCAGCTCTTTCAAAATGCTCTCTCCGCCTTTGAGTCAGTATACAGAGAACTCCTGTGCTATTCTCTTTATGTTGGTTGCCTGTTATTGAGTGAATCCAATATAAGATTCTGCATCTCATTTTAAAGTGTCTCACTGCCACTACACCCACATATCTTTGGGTCTTACTTACTTCATCCACTTCTGCTGTCTCTCTTCAGTCTGCATCTTCAAATTCGCTGGTTGCCCCTCAGACAAAGGTGTCTATAATAGGTAATCGACCCCTTTTCTCCATTGTCCTTTCACAGCCTGTTTGGGTTTTTGCCATCACTGGCTGTTTTTAAATGGAGATTGAGGTCTTATCTCTTTCAGTGTGCTTTTTTGGTGATTTATAATGGTTAAGAATAACAATTATGAACGCTTTGAAGTCTGGCACCTCCTGACTCACTAGTAAGAGAAAACCCCCGCACACAATAAACCGTTTGACTCGTTTTGTCTACTTATGCAAGATGTCAGTGGATTTTGGGGATCTCCCCCTAATTTTGCCTCTCTAGTTCTAGAAAATCCTCATTTCTAGGACCATATTATTTACATGAAATCACATCATTATGATAAAGAGTAAACCAATCGGTATGTTAGGCAAAATGATCAGAAGGACTTGAAGTAACCAAGGCCACACCGACCCCTGGGGTCTAAATGGAATATGAGGGGGGTTACTCCTTTTCATTAAACTTTCATAATATGGGGATCGGTAAAATAGAGATGTGAAGTGTTGTTTTATGCTGTATTGAGGTTTCTTGTAGTGGCTGCGAGGAAGCTAAGATTCACACCGTCTGAAAACAGTGATTTGTTTATTTTATTGCGGGGACCCCAGGAACACAACCAACCTTGACCCGGCATGCACAAACTTACCCACAGAAACACTGATAAGCAGCCCAATGAATCAATAAATAAAGTAGATATTAGTCAAATAATAAAGAGAAAAAAAATATATTACACAAAAAAACGCGTACGAAAAAGTCCCCCCCAGTGTCCCGACAGTGATCGTTTTTTACATACACTGCACAGTAAAAAATTAACACTAAAAACAAAGTCCAACACAGTCCAGCACAGCAGAAGCAGAAGACAATGGAAAGTTTTGTCCTACCACGTTCCTAGTACAGTGTGAAGATTTGGCATTATTGGGAGAGTTCCCCAGACAAAAATGTATGGACCAGCAGACACAGGACAGCACATACTGTACATCCAGAAAAAACTGTATTCTACGGTAGCTGAAGTTATAATTCAATTGTGTGTGTGACACATGGAGATAAATACATAATAGGGATTGCAATTCCTTTGCATCTTTTTTGCTCCTTTTTAAAGAGCCTGCTTAGTTATTCTTTTTCCCAGCTACCTCTGCACCCTCTGAATCTGTGTAGGACTTTCTTGTTAATGTTAATTGTTTATTGAGTAGTGTCTGTTGTTCCGTTTGGTTTCATATATGTAGTGTAAGTAAATAATTATTGCCATTGGGGAAATGGAAAGGGCTTTTCCGTACATAATTTTGTGTAATATTGTTTTGTCTCTTCATTATTTGATTAACTTATTATTTATCGATTCATAGAGCCACATGAAAGGTCTAGGCTGAGAGTTTTCCTGGGGTCCCCGTAATAAACCGATCACCATCTTTGGATGGCATGAATCTTAGCGTCCTCATGACTGCTACATTAGTACCAATCAGAAACATCTCTGTCTTACATTCTGCTAAGTTTTGCATAGTTTTGGAACAACCAAGAATCAATGTGACTATTGCATTCAACCGGCAAAGTTTGGTGGGAAATCTGAGGTAGTCTTAGAATGCACACAGATCTGAGTTTCACCTGCATAGAAATGAAGTCTCAGACCATGCTGTTTGATAATTTGACCCATACTGAGGAGATAAATAATGATAAAAAGCACTGGGCCAAGTACTGAGCCTTTGCGTAACAAAGACGTGAGTTGTACTTCTGTGTTACAAGACCAGTACAACCTGTCATTGATGTGGACCCCCAGGTACTTGTAGGAGTGGACCACCTCTACATCCACTCCCGGAATAGTGACTGGACGTTGAGGCACTTTGGTACTGTTGTGACATGTGAGTCGCTGTCTTACACTCCAAAGTCAAGGCTGAGTCTCAGTACTTTAGCAAAACCAGCTTTATTCGACTAGGAACAGCATGGTTATTTATTGAAGCGGGATCTACTGTACCACTCTACTATACACAAACACAGCAAATGGGCAGGGTTGTCGCCAAGTGAGTGGCCAAGTTACAACGTTCCCTGCATCACCCATCGGGCAACAGGTGCTTTGAGCACAATAATGGTCTACTTGCAGTTGTTTCTGCTAAGATGAGAGCCTGTGGTTGCCTCGGCAATGAACAAGCAGCCCTCAACAAACGCGGCAGTCACATTTCCTCGTGTCGTCCCGTTGGGGAGTGTCTCAAAAGAGTTCAGAAATCTCACACTGTGAAAGTCAATAACCAGTTGCTTGGTTTTGGTGATGTTAAGAGGCAGACAATTGACAAAGTTGTCCACCTGACCTCTACTCTCCGTCTCAGCTCCCTTGTCAATACACCCTATTAATGTGGAATCACCTGAGAATTTCTGCAAGTGACAATTTAAGGAGATGGACAGTTGTAGAAGACTGTACAACAAGGTGCAGGTAGAAATCTCAACAGCCAGTTTAATAAGAAAATAGACATTCTAATTGTAAAGCACTCAAAGGATGACATGGGCTGTGGCATTACATAAAGAAATTTTGAAAACTAGACTGACAGTCTGTGTCCCCAACCTAAGCACTGTTCAAATAACAATCTTTAGTCCAAAAGAAGGAGAACAAACTTAAAGGTATCATTAATAACCTTATTTTTACATTCAAATGACAGTGACTTTTACAAAAAATAAGATGAGGTCTTGATAATTGTTATGTGGCTGGAAGGGCTGGGACAGGCATAAAATTATATTTGTGCATTAGTCATGGAACAAGCTACGTTATGATTTTCTGTTTCTCGGAAAAAAAATGTAGTGATGATTCAGTAAACGTGTATTGTACATAATTAACAGGCTTAGAGTGCATGGATTCAGGAACTTTTTCGAAAAACTCAAATGTATTCTTCCTGAAATAAAAAGTCACAAACAGCTCATTTCTGGAGGCATTTTACAAATTCAGGGCCTTTTTGTTACGATAAGTGTTGATAAGGGTGCCACAGGCGGGTTCAGCGATTAGCTCAAAGCCACAGATTGCACATTACCTGGCCCTGTCTTCATTTCATGCAGCACTTTTCTGTAGTGAACTTCTGTCAGATCATTAGAGAGACTCAAAGAAATAAAAGGTCATACACAAGTTAAAACAGGATTAAAAAGTAAAAGGGCAAGGCAGTCGAAAAACAGGCAAGGATCAGGAAACCACAGAATCAAATTTGTAAACCAGGAGCAAAGTCATAATAAAACTGTCAAAAATCTGACTACTAATTGGGTTTTCTTGCCTATAATTAGTGTATACAAGGGGGTACCAAAAAATAACAAGAATCAGTACCTGGCACGCAATATCGACTTAGTTACAAATTTCACCGCTAGGTGTAGCACAATTACAGTATTCTGTGGCAGTATGTCGAGTGCCGTTGCTCAGTATTGTTCGTACACCGTGTCGGTTTTTCTTGGTGCTTATTAAACGTGTTCTGCGATTTTTGTGATGGGTGATCACAAAGAACAGTGAGTCTGAGTTAAATTTTGTTTTCTCTTCGGGAAAAGAGCTGCTGAAACTGTAGTGACGCTTGAAACTGCTATTAAAGAGGAAGCTTTGAATAAACACAGGTTGACGAGTGGTTTTCACGTTTCAAATGAAGGGAAATGTCACTTGAAGACCGATCAAGATCTGGCCGACCTTCCGCAATTAGGAATGATGAAAATGTTGAAAAAGTTCGCAATGCAATTTTCGAAGATCATCGTCAGACTATTGAAGAGATTTCCGAATTGACTTGTGTGTCTTGGAGTTCTTGCCACCTTCCCTACTCGCCTGATCTTTGCTCTGTACGACTTTTTCTTGTTCCTGCTTATGAACAAAGAGCTCATAGGAAAGTGTTATTGAACCTTGAAGAAAGTCAAAGAAAAATTACTGCAGGCATTGGACAACGTTCCTCTTCAGCAATTCCAGAAATGTTTCCACCAGTTGGAAAGCCATTGGGACAAGTGCATTCATTCACATGGAGAGTACTTTGAAGGAGACTAAAGTTTCAGTAAGTAAAAATTATTAAAGCAATTTTTTTTTTCAATTCCGGCTATTTTTTGGGTACCCCCCTTGTACTAGAAGAACAACTGATTGGTCTTTGTGGTTGTTTTGTATATTGTCAGTCATGAACGTTGGGTACCTTCTCACGTGCTCTATCATATAATAACCTGCCGGGACAACAGGGGGACACTTATGCTAACGTTATCTTCTCTTTCTCTCCCAGAGATACTGCCCAGTGAGGGTAGTTAGCCCCTTCCCTTCTGGTTCCCCCCAGCTATGAGAATCCCCAGCTGCCTGGAAGGATTTGGTCAGACCGAGCTCCCAAGCAAACAGACCCTGAACCTGCAGCTATAGCCGAACCTTGTGGTTTATTTATTAAAGCTAGGAGCAAGACGCCTATACTCCACGAGGCATTTCTCTTTCTTTGGTTGAACTTTCTGTTAGACTAAACGGGCCAACCAGTTGGCACCCCAACTTTTATTTTCGTCACTTGTAATCAAGGTTAAAAACTAAGACAATGTAAGATGGGACCTTATATCTTATTGAAAATGGGAAAAAATAATTTGATATCACGATGTGTCATCATGTCAAGTGACCAGCAATGGCCATCGCAACAACTCAAAGTACCACTGCGTACGAGAAAACAGAAATCATAAAATGGCATTGTGGTGATATCAAAGATTTATAGATTTACTAGCTATGCTATCCATCTAAGACAAGTTGAAATGTATGTTTGCACTGCAGTATCTATTACAATGCATTCTGTAATGTGTGTAGCAATAAAATGGATTGCATTTTTCTTTCCAACATAGGGTGCATCACAAACTTTAGCGCTGCCTTTCCAAATACCATAATGAAATGACATATAACAGAGACATAGCAACCAGACCGACACTTGTTCTTTTGTTAGGGTGGATTGGGACATTAGGGTCACATGTAAATAGCTTAGAGAAATTCTTACTTGCATGTAATGCAACACGTCAGCACTTTCTGCCGGCATGATTAGTAAGTATTCATTTCTTGCCTCGAGGTGCTTTCCCACCTGAAAAAGTCTCAGAGCACATTTGTCATAACCTAGAGATAAACCAGTAAACCCGCGATTCTCTACAGAATCGCAAATCCAAGAATGGCAATTACTTTCTGCTCTCTCCAATATTTGTAGGGATGTAAGATCATGGAGGGTGGGAGCGTCCTGGGAAAGTGTTCATTTAATGACAGAAATATATTTGTAGTACAGCGATTTCATTTTGGAGCCATGACTCGTCTGGTTCTGGTGTTTAAGAAACGCGTTGTAGGCGCCTTCGGGTATTGTTATTATCCATGCAGTCTCGTGTTTATTTTCCTATGGGTGTGTTGTTAGCTAGACGTCGTTTGCTGTTAGGAATTATAATTGGACCGCTGACCGCAGGCACTGTGGATTAGCTGACTGCTGGCACTGTCAGTAGTCACCACTACTTCAAGTTTAGATACATACACATATATAGATAGATGCCGCATCCACTGTGTTACTCAGTAGACACGATACGTCAGCCCGCCTATAAGATACCTGAGCTGTTTCGTTTTGGAGCCGTGCCTCCTTTGCTTCTGGTGTTTGGAGTCGTGACTCCTGTGGTTCTGGTGTTTTTGAAGCGCTTTGTAGGAGCCTCCGTACATTAATTCATGTGGGCTCGTTATTGTATTTCCGTTAGTTGAGCTGTTTGTTTTTGGAGCCGTGACTCCTATGCTTGTGCTGTTTCAGAAGCGCGTCGTAGGCGCCTTCGTGTACCTATAGCCTGTCTCGATGCGTGCGTTGTAGGAGCCTTCGTTCATTTATCCATGTGGGCTCGTTTTTGTATTTCCGTTAGATACATACACATATATAGATAGACGCCACATTCACTGTGTTTCCCAGTAGACACGATACGTCAGCCCGCCTATACGATACCTGAGGTGTTTTGTTTTGGAGCCGTGTCTCCTTTGCTTCTGGTGTTTGGAGCCATGATTCCTTTGCATCTGTTTGTGAAGCACTTGCGTTCATTGTTGTAGGCGCCTGCGTTCATTGTTTTTATCCATGCGGGCTCGTTTTTGTATTTTTGTTAGTTCAGCTGTTTCTTTTTGGAGCCATGACTCCGTTAGCTATACATCTTTTACTGTTAGGTATTATAATTGCACTTACGTTTAATACGGAGCGTTCGTTTATTGTTTTTATCCATCTGGTCTGGTGTCTGTGTTTTCTGTAGCTGTACTGTTAATAATGAATTACTGTAATGTGATTCACATATGCTGTGTAGTGTGGACCTTTGGGGATTCCGTAGTAACTCGGTTTTGACTCTGGGGCGGGGCGCTGAATCCATCTGGTCTCGTTTTTGTTATTTCTGTGGCTGTGTCATTAGCTATGGGCTCGTATTTGTTCGTTTATTGTTTTTATCCATCTGGTCTCGTTTCTGTGTTTTCTGTGGCTGTGTCGTTAGCTATGGGCGGGCTCGTTGCAGTGCGGCAGTGCGCGTGCACTTCGATGTGCCCTGCGTCCGTGAAATCCGGTTTACAACCTTCGGTTAGTAATATGGATTTATTTAATAATAATAAAACATTTATTTATTTTTTAACATTTTATTTATTTTATTAAAATCAAATAGCATTAACCCAGCCACAGGGGATGCACAAACCAGTGTGTTTCTTAGTGCCGGTCCCAAGCCCGGATAAATGGGAAGGGTTACATCAGGAAGGGCATCCGGTGTAAAATTTTGCCAAATCAATATGCGGACAAGATGATCCGCTGTGGTGACCCCTAACGGGAGCAGCTGAAAGAAGAGGAAAAAGAAGAGGATTAAAATCAAATAGCATTCTATACAAGCAAATCAAGTTTAACAAAACTAGGTTCAAAACAAACCCCCACTCATGAGAAAGAGAGCTAGGTCAGCAGAGTAAAACTTTAATAATAGTAAAAATATGCAAATAAATAAATGAATAAAAATAAATAGAATAAAAAAAGAGGGGAGAGAATCTGCCTCCTCCATTATATTTATATAGCACCGGGCCAACATCAACCCTAGATGCTTTACGTTAATATAAAAATATAAATCACACTACAATAAAAATTGTGTTCTCAAAATGAAACCAAAAGTAAGTCTGAATTAGTATAAGCATAATTCATTTGTTCATCAGAAATGGAATCATTTGCTTCATGAAGGAGAAGTATGTAATAAACAAACATAGTTGCCATCAATTATTAGAAATATTAAAAAAGTGTGCTTCAATGTAAATCTTTAAAGTCAAAATATTCTCGATCGTAAGAGAAATTTGTCATTTTTTACCCTCTGATGGAGGTCCATAGAGGTTTAGTAAAGAGTCAACAGTTACAAATAACACCATATCTGCAATCACTGACCTTGAAAAACAATACCCCACATGCTCGTATTTGAAATTTGTCATATTTAACCTTCTGCTGGTGGCTCTCAGAGAGACAGGGCCTCCAGTAAAGAATCAAATATCAAAAATATTCTCTTATTCGTGATCAGCATGTAGCAGTGCTACTTACAATTGCAACTGCAACTCCAGGCAGCCCTGGCAGAATTAGACTATTGAGTAGATTCAGTGGGTGCAGGGGTTGCTGGGAAGAAGGATAATTAAGCAGGCTCATTAAAAAGGAGTCTCCTCCATGCTCTTGACACTGTGCTGGGAGCCACTTCAAACCGTGCCACGGCACATTATGGATGTGCCATCTTGGAGGAGCTGGAATACCTGTGCAACCTGAATTGGCTGCAGGTGCCACCTCATGCTACCAGTAGTAGTGACAAGGACACTAGCAAAATGGAAAACTGGAGAGGAATCAGTCAGAAAAGACAATGAGAGAGTAATTGTCTGTGGCCACCATCTGCATAACCATTCCCTTTTCGGGAGGTGTGGGTTGGGTGGGGGGGCCTTCCTCTTGCCTCTCCAGTGCACCAGTTGTCGCAATTGATTCACAGTTGCTTCTGCTTCCTAACTGGACAGACTGATATCTCTGAAGCTTCACTGACTTGGTGTCAGACTGGGATGATTAAGTGTTCCCTTCATTGTTTTGAGCAGTATATATTTCAAACAAAATACAAGAAGTTCTAGCAGTGATGCATTCCTGCAGGTACTTGAGAATCCACATCAACGACAAATTGGACTGATCTCGTAACACAGAGGAACTATAGAAGAAAGGGAAGAAAAGACTCTTCTTCCTAAGGAGACTTCAATTGTTTAATTTTGAACAATGCTGCACATCCACTCTGTGACACACGAGCACTGAGGACATTCAGCGAACTAATCTTTCAGCAGAAGTATGTCAAGAAACACTATGGGGGGCTCTTTTATACCAATGGCAATACACCTCTATAGTGCCTCACAGGGATAAGGACTGAGTTTCATATCTATCTATCTACAATCATAAGGAAAAGTTTGGGAACCCTGCATAATAATTGACCCTCCTTTCAACAAAATAGATAACAGTGGTATGTCTTTAATTTCCTAGGAACATCTGAGTACTGCGGTGTTTTTCCTGAACAAAGATTTTTAGTGAAGCAGTATTTAGTTGTATGAAATTAAACCAAATGTGAAAAATTGGCTGTGCACAAATGTGGGTCCCCTTGTCATTTTGCTGATTTGAATGCCTGTCACTGCTCAATGATGATTACTTACAACACCAAATTGGTTGGATGAGCTCGTTAAGCCTTGAACTTCATAGCCAGGTGTGTCCCATCATGAGATATAAAGGTATTTAAGGTGGTCAATTGCAAGTTGTGCTTCCTTCCCTTTGACTTTCCTCTGAAGAGTGACAGCATGGGATCCTCAAAGCAACTCTCCAAAGATCTGAAAACAAAGATTGTTCAGTCTCCTGGTTTAGGGGAAGACTACAAAAAGCCATCTCAGAGGTTTAAACTGTCAGTTTCAACTGTAAGGAATGGAATTAGGAAATGGAAGGCCACAGGCACAGTTGCTGTTAAACCCAGCAGGTCTGGCAGGCCAAGAAAAATCCAGGAGCGGCATATGGGCAGGATTTTGAGAATGGTGACAGACAAGCCACAGATCACCTCCAAAGACCTGCAAGAACATATTGCTGCAGATGGTGTATCTGTACATCGTTCTACAATTCAGCGCAATTTTCGCAAAGAACATCTGTATGGCAGGGTGATGAGAAAGAAGCCCTTTCTGCACTCACGACACAAACAGAGTCGCTTGTTGTATGCCAATGCTCATTTAGACAAGCCAGATTCATTTTGGAACAAAGTGCTTTGGACTGATGAGACAAAAATTGAGTTATTTGGTCAGAACAAAAAGCGCTTTGCATGGCAGAAGAAGAACACCGCATTCCAAGAAAAACACCTGCTACCTACTGTCAAATTTGGTGGAGGTTCCATCATGCTGTGGGGCTGTGTGGCTAGTTCAGGGTCGGATGAATTCAAGAGTTGGATGAATTCAACCCAATATCAACAAATTCTTCAGGATAATGTTCAAGCATGAGTCACAAAGTTGAAGTTACGCAGGGGTTGGATATTCCAACAAGACAATGACCCAAAACACAGTTGGAAATCTACAAAGGCATTCATGCAGAGGGAGAAGTACAATGTTCGGGAATGGCCGTCACAGTCCCCTGACTTGAATATCAGCGAAAATCTATGGGATGATTTGAAGCAAGCTGTCCATCAAATTGAACTGAACTGGAGAGATTTTGTATAAAGAATGGTCAACAATACCTCCATCCAGAATCCAGACACTCGTCAAAGACTATAGGAGGACAGCGTCTAGAGGCTGTTATATGTGCAAAAGGAGGCTCAACTCAGTATTGATGTCATATCTCTGTCGGGGTGTCCAAATTTAGGCACCTGTCTAATTTTGCTATGATGCATATTGCATATTTTCTGTTAATCCAATAAATTTAATAACTGAATAATCCAATAACTGAAATACTACTGTGTCCATAAGGCATGTCAGATATTAAAAGGAAGTTGCTACTTTGAAAGCTCAGCCAATGAGAAACAAAAATCCAAAGAATTAAGAGGGACCAAACTTTTTCATATCTATCTATCTATCTATCTATCTATCTATCTATCTATCTATCTATCTATCTATCTATCTATCTATCTATCTATCTATCTATCTATCTATCTATCTATCTATCTATCTATCTATCTATCTATCTGTTATATAGTGCATTTCATATCTACTCTCTATATATAAAATCTTAAGCCTAAAAGTGCAACGATTTTATGTCACGTTTTTTGTCACGCTTTAAGTCAATCTTATTTTAAAGCCTACATATATATGTTTGATATCAGTCTTTTCAGAATGTATCGAACTTTAATGTGATGTTGTTAGATTTTCAGATTCTTACTCCATTTCTAAATTACAAACTAAAAAATATCAAGAGCTCACATCTTTGTGTCAAGAGACTTAACCACACCAGGGGCCGCAAATAAAAGACAAAAAGTAGGACAGCTGCTGTACAGGCTTTTAAATGTTTGAAGCGCCGCACAAGATGCAGTTCATGAGGCACGGCAGCAGCAACAGCAGCAGCATCTGATTGAGCAAAGAGTTGGTAAAAAAAGTCTGTATTTGTTTCCCATTGTATCACCATTTGAGAGGGGGTTTCAGAGGAGCCACCACATCTCCTTGGGGTGCGTTCAGCCCCACTCTTCACAATGCGAGTGACAGAAATGTGAAGTGGTTGGCATGTAGCGCAGGCCGGGAGATAGATAGATAGATAGATAGATAGATAGATAGATAGATAGATAGATAGATAGATAGATAGATAGATAGATAGATAGATAGATAGATAGATAGATCTTCCTTTTCTATCTATCTATCTATCTATCTATCTATCTATCTATCTATCTATCTATCTATCTATCTATCTATCTATCTATCTATCTATCTATCTATCTATTATATAGTACCTTTTTCTATCTATCTATCTATCTATCTATCTATCTATCTATCTATCTATCTATCTATCTATCTATCTATCTATCTATCTATCTATCTATCTATTATATAGTACCTTTTCTATCTATCTATCTATCTATCTATCTATCTATCTATCTATCTATCTATCTATCTATCTATCTATCTATCTATCTATCTATCTATCTATCTATCTATCTATCTATCTATCTATCTATCTATCAATGAGTAGAGTCCAGCAGTTATCTGTAAACACCAAACACAGACTTCATAAAGATTTGGGGCACCTCAAAGGCAAACCTCATATAAATAGATGTTACAAAAACAAAAGAGTTGACCAACAAGAGTTGCCTGCACATGAATCAACTTTGCAGACACAGTTCTGTTGACTGCCAGGTTACAATGGTAGTGCCCGTTCTAAAGCCCCCTAGGTCAGGGGTGTCCAACTCCAATCCTGGTGGGCCGCAGTGGCTGCAGGTTTTCATTCTAACCCTTTTCCTAATCAGCAAGCAGTTTTCACTGCTAATTAACTTCTTTTCCCTTCATTTTAATAGCCCTCTTTTTAAAGGAATGAGTCCTCTGAATTTATTTGTTTCTTCATTAAATGGCAGCCAAACAGAAATGAGATGTGAAACAAGTCAACAGATGACCAGCTAAACTGGAACGTCAAACTCCAGCCAATTTCCATCCATCCATCCATTATCCAACCCACTATATCCTAACCACAGGGCCACGGGGGTCTGCTGGAGCCAATCCCAGCCAACACAGGGCGCAAGGCAGGAAACAAACCCCGGCCAGGGCGCCAGCCCACCGCAGGACACACACACACACACACACACACACACACACCAAGCACACACTAGGGACAATTTTTTAGAATCGCCAATGCTCCTAACCTGCATGTCTTTGGACTGTGGGAGGAAACCAGAGTACCCGGAGGAAACCCACGCAGACACGGGGAGTACACGCAAACTCCACTCAGGGAGGACCCAGGTCTCCTAATTGCGAGGCTGAAGCGCTACCCACTGCGCCACCATGCCTCCCCCAGCCAATTTCACTCCAAGCAATTGCTTGCTGTTAATTAAAACCGTTATTGAATATCAGGACTTGTTGCTGCTCTCATTCTGTTGATTTTCTGTTTTTTCTAAGACCACCGTCAAGATGTTTTGGTGACCTGAACAGATCAACATGACTGAGACCTTCACCTTTTCTTTATTTTCAGGTTAGCTGGTCACGTGGTGGATTGTTTTGTGTCTCATTATTGTTTGGCTTCTCATTAAGGAAAAAGAAATCACTAAGGGGTCTGAGTCATGTCAATTAATACTAAAGGCAAAACAAGTTAATCAGCAGCAAAAACAGTTCACTAATTAAGAAGATGGTTAGAATGAAAACCTGTAGCCACTGCGGCCCACCAGGACCGGAGTTGGACACCCCTGCCCTATGTGGAAGGGACGGGTCCAAGTCTTTATTTTTCTTTCCTTTTTGTGATCGTCATCAGCAGCAGCAGTACAGTACAAGACAAGTATTAGAACAACTTATAATATGCTGCCGCTTTTGCCTTTTTCAACTTGTTTTCAGGTGAGTTACACACTTACAACACTGTTCATCTCTGAGAGATTCCCTAAGGAGTTCTCTGTTACTTTATACGGGTATTTTCTAATAAGAAGTAGTTAATGTTTGTTACAAATCACAGGGGGGCTTTGAAGCGGTCTTCAGGACTCTATTGCTTTGTTTATTTTCAGTTGCCCTTTAGTCTTATTGTAGTTGGTGAAGCAAACAAAATTAGAATGGTGGTCTGGGGCAAGCTTTACTCAGATAGATCAATCATCTGCACTACACAGAATACACTGCTTCTTAATTTGAAATCACATTCACTCACAGGTTATAAATGAATGAACAGGAAAAGTTTGCTTTGAAAATGAGCAGAGTGAAAGCGAAAAAGCTGACAAGAGTTCAAATCAGCGTAATTTGGCATTAACGGCCCCTCATATGCTGAGGGAGGCTCTTTCAGGATGCTGTTTGAAAATTAAATAACTGGCTTCCAACACTAGCAGTGGGCAAATTAAGGAAAGTGGGCATTATATTAGCATTGTATTAAACAAAGTGGACTCAAAAATGAATGAATTTAAATGTGCATTGAAGTAAACTTAAATGAAATAAGCAATGTGCCTGGCACCAGCTTCAAAAGACTCACTGCCTTGAGCCCAAAACTGCCAGGATAAGCTGTGGTGCCCCACAATCATGACTGTCAGTCTTCAAAAAGCTCATTGGCATCGATAAAGTAGACCTAGTGGAATTTCTTCAACTTAATGGTTTCACGCTTGCATGTCAGAGGGTCACCTTCTGGGCTCATTAGAAGTAAGTACTACCACTCTGGGACACAAAGGGGCACAGTCACTGGCCAACCCACCCACAGCTCCCAATGAGAGCGAATGACTCTGCTTCTTCCAGTCTGAGGACTATAAGATGAAGACGCTCCCAGAAGGTGGAGTTGCCTATGGGACAGAGCAGACCACTGGATGGAGCTCCTACCTAACACCTGACCACTGTACAGAGCAACCCTACCCTATTTCTGAGGCTCTACAATCCACTTATTGTTCTTTTTGCGACTGTAGCCAGGAAGCACTTCTTTATGCAAAGAGTTATGGGAAACTGGAACAAACTACCGAGACATGGAGTTGAAGAAGAAACCTTGACAACCTTTAGGAAGGATCTGGATGAAATATCGGGACAGCTAAGCTCTTAGCTAAACAAATGAGCGTGGTGACCTCCTCCAGTTTATCAAATTTCTTATTTATGGTCTTATGTAGGCTAAGTAAGCAAGAATGGATGGATGGAAAATTACTGTTTACACTTTGCTACTGTAATGTTTTCACCTTACAAGTTGGCAAACATTCGCCACGGTGACCTCTCAGTTGCGAGAAGCAGATCATAGAATGTTCCATAGTTTACTGTCAAATAATGCAAAGAGTACGCAACACGCGTTTTGCCCTTATTTGGAGGGCCCAGTGGCGGATGTTTGCCAACTTGCAGACCAACCACAAGTGTTAAATGGTAGGTAACCACCCATACAATCAGATTGTGATTCAGACTATAAATGCCATGAATGTAATTACCCCGATCTCCAGACTGTCAAATAAACGAACCACACGCCATGGCGCAACGTAAAGACGTCCGGGGTTCGATCCCCGAGAGGGGGTGCAGTGAGTGTGTATGCCTGATGAGCCCAAATAAGGGCGAAGCATGTGCCGCATACTCTTTGCATTATTTGACAGTAAACTATGCAATATATATATATATATATTATGAATGTGTGGTGTTTAATACACTATACAGTATTTCCTTTATCTTCACATTTTTCTGGTGCTATTGTTAATATTCAAGGGGTGGGGTGAAAAAAAACACAGTAGGGCTTAGGTGTTTGATTTTTCTATCCATCCCTCATTTTATAAGCGTAGCAGCAAATCTGTTGGTAACCTTTTTACCCCACAAAGTTCAGGGTTTGCTACAGTTCTGCTTTAGGTAAAATGTCTTTATTATATATCTAATGCTGCCATTTATGCTATCATGTATACATTATCTAGTGTGTAACTAATGAGACCTGCTCTTCATATCTACTAGTCCCTCTCTACATATTAATAGGCTTTTAAGATATTCATAATCAACCTTAATTGCATATCCAATTCTGAATATTAGGAGCATATTAAAAACTTTCATCCTCCTGGGGTGTGCTATCAAGATCTATATTCACTTTGTCCCTGAAAGTTATTTGCTGGAATAAAGAATACACAGAAGTTCAAATGAGTGTAGGAGAAACTCAAGTGGAGTGTGAGTTAAATATTACAAATTATTAAGAGAATAAAAAAGATAGATAGATAGATAGATAGATAGATAGATAGATAGATAGATAGATAGATAGATAGATAGATAGATAGATAGATAGATAGATAGAGTAGCTGGCAAGATTAGATGATAGATAGATAGATAGATAGATAGATAGATAGATAGATAGATAGATAGATAGATAGATAGATAGATAGATAGATAGATAGATAGATAGATAGATAGATAGATAGATAGATGAAAATGAACACTAAACTACTTTCTGTAGTTTAACCACCTCTTGTTTCAAATCAAATTGAAATGTTACTCTTAAATTATAAATCATTCTCATTCCCTCCCTCCACATCTTCTTCACATACACTGTTCCCACTTTTTAGCAGACTTTCAGACTGCCATCAGTCTCTTTACCTGAGGTTAACTTGTTAATTCTTTTGGCTTTGATATTCTCACTTGCTTTCTCCTTCCTTTTTTTTGTCCTCGGTTTAAGCCACACTTGTTCTACTGGTATCCCATCCGTCATGTACATATCACTATCTTCAATCCCCACCTTCTTTATTGCAGTAGGATCAAACTGTAAAGATTTGTTGACTGCAATATGAGAACTTTTACAATAACTGAGCACAAGGTTAAAGCTAGCCTCAACCGGGTTCACCCACGTCATTTGCCATCACATTAATTTTACTAAAGGACGTTTTACCAGCTACAGTGGGCTCACCTCTCACATCATTAGACTGTGCGGGCAACACACCATTCACACCAAGCATCTGGGTCTCCATTGGGCCCATTTCGAATGTGATTAGCAGTCCAGCAGCTGGTTTGTCATATCCATCACCTTCCACCCCATAGTTACTTCAAGGAGTGTGGCATTCTGAGTACTTCAGATAGATAGATAGATAGATAGATAGATAGATAGATAGATAGATAGATAGATAGATAGATAGATAGATAGATAGATAGATAGAACATGCATTTACAATACACAGCATATACACTCTCTATACAACATCATACATGGATTATCTGTGAATCTCTCACTGGGCTCATCTGAGGTAGGTAATACCAGCCCAGGTCCAGAGGGGGCGCTTGTGCTAGCCTCCTTCTCTTTTGTTCTTTCCACAGTACTAAGAAGACACCCAGTGAGGATGACTAACTTCACCCGTTCCAGCACCCACAGCTACTGGAAGGAGGCGTTCATTCTAGTACAGACTGCACCTCAGGACGGAGCTCCTTGCTCCCTGAGAGAGCGCACACACTTGCCTAGCCAAACGGCTATCTTATTTTGCTTCTGTTATTACTTGTACTGGGACATAGTGGCTCTTTTCAGTGACTTTTTTTGGACTGAAGTAAATGGAAATGACCTGGTTGGCACCCCAACATTTAACCAAGGGACTTACAATAATTCACTTGACCAAAACAAGAACAGGTATTGGTCAGTATGACTGGATGTGCTGTAACCTCATGACCTGTGAGTCCTGGAATGGCATTCTTATTGGTATTGCCTTCTGCTTTATGACCACTGCTGATGAGATATGGATCCATATGGCCCTGCTGTAACAGAAGCATGGTCAGAAGATAGATGTCCCCCTCATGACACTCTATATTTGCCACTTTTACTGACATTATTTCCTAAAATGGGCAGCTTGAGAACACAGCAGCCACACCACCTACACTTCAGAAGAGATCATCCACTTGACGGTAAGCACGTTCAGGCCTGGCCAGTACTTGGATGGGAGACCTTCCAGGAAAAAGCTTGGGTTGCTGCTGGAAAAGGTGTTTGTGTCGCCAGCAGCGGGCACATACCCTGTGGTCTGTATGTTGATCACAATGCCCAGGAAAAGTGATGGGGTCACTGTTCTGTAAAAATGGCCCCATCCTTCAAATGAGTCATAAAACTGAGGTCCTGACTCTTTGTGGTCATAAAAGATCCCTGGACATCCTTCCTAAAGAGTAGGTTGTGTCCCGATCTCCTAGTCATTCTGGCCCCCTAATCATCCCCAGTCTCTGGTTGGCTATCTTTCTCAACTCTTCACCACCTAACAACTAATGTGTGGTGAGTGTACTGGAACAAAAATGGCTTCCAGCTCATCATCCAGGTGGATGCCACACATTAGTGGTAGTTGAAGTGGCTCCCCATTCACTTTGTACAGCGCTTTGAGTAGAGAGAAGAGCACTATATAAATGTAAAGATTATTACTATTATTATTATTATTATTGTGTCAAATGAAAGGTCTCTTCATGAGTCAGACTGAACACATACAACAGGCGTCAACAAGCAAGGTTCACCCAACAAAAGTAAAAAATTATCTAAAACACAGCGGGCTTTCACCAATAAAGAATACCCAAGAAGCTGCGGAAATGACTCACAAAGCAAATGGCTAATAGATTTTTTTAATGAAATGATTAAATGGCCCTAGGTGATTATAGTTTAATTGCTATTGTTAAGCAACATCAAATGTAAATGGCAGAGTGAGGTATGATAAAGGTCATGGTTGAGTGCAAAACAAAATCTTCTCATGTTTAATTTACAGTATGAGAAGCTCAGATGGTTTACTTTTTGTCTCTGTTTTTAACCTGAAACCATATTTTTTTTTAAACTTTAAAGACTGTAGAGTTGTGTATTTAAGGCTTTTCAACATGTAATATGATAAAGTAGGGCAGCACGGTGGCGCAGTGGGTAGCGCTACTGCCTCGCAGTTAGGAGACCCGGGTTCGCTTCCCGGGTCCTCCCTGCGTGGAGTTTGCATGTTCTCCCCATGTCTGCGTGGGTTTCCTTCCACAGTTCAAAGACATGCAGGTTAGGTGGATTGGCGATCCTAAATTGTCCCTAGTGTGTGCTTGGTGTGTGTATGTGTGTGTGCGCGCCTTGTGGTGGGTTGGCGCCCTGCCCAAGGCTTGTTTCCTGCCGTGCAACCTGTGTTGGCTGGGATTGGCTCCAGCAGAACCCCATGACGCTGTAGTTAGGATATGATTAAATGGCCTTAGGTGATTATAGTTTGTGCTGTGACACCATGTTCTCACATGTTTAATTATTAACAATATAGATTATTTAAATAATGTTAACATTTTATCTGTATAATATAATAAACATATTTTGCTGCATTTCATCTTAAAAATGATATTGTCATCATATGTAAATACACGCTTTATAAAATGGCTCAGGTTGTGCAATATTATAACTGTATCGCAAGTTTACAGTGAGGTAATTGTACTAATAAATACAAACAGTTCTACAAGGAGCACTTGATGGACTGATTGATTGCGTTTATAATTCTTGGGATGAAACTGTTTCTGAACCGCATTGTCCCTACAGGAAAGGCTCTGAAGCGTTTGTCGTATGGGAGCAGTTCAAATAGGCAGCGTGGCTGAGGCAGCGTGTGCTTGATGCTGTATACCAATAATTCTCTTTCTGATCAGCTGCTGTAGAGCTGTGATTCCACACTCAGATACAGTGATATAAATGCACCAAGTGGTGCAGTGAGAGTAATATGGAAAAAGATGATCCGATGTGGCAACACCTAATGGGAGCAGCTGAAAGAAGAAGAAGAAGGCGCAGTGAGAGTAACAACGCTAAAACAGCTATGGTATTTGGAATAGTTTGCCCATTCCGTGGATGATTACTGTATATTGTTACAGGTTAATTACAATCAGATTTCTTAAACTAATAAACAATATGTGGTTAATTTTAGTGTATGTATAAAGCCACGTCAGGGATTTGGATCTAAAAAAGAAAGGGAAACCACACTGGAACAAAAGCACTGCTTTGATGCTGGGTGCCGCCAGTTTGCAAAACCGAGCGGAGCACTTGCATATGCCAAGCATTTACCTGGTGTGAAAATGTGCGTGGCTTTATGCCAAATTTAGGTTTTATACATCATGATTTGAGCGTGGAAACAGAAGTACGCAACATTTTTGTACGTACGCACCGTTTATACATGAGGCCCCAGAAAACTAGTCCATTCCAAGGGATTCACATACTTTTTTGTTGCCTTTGTAACAATGAGTACATGGAAAATAATCCACAAAGAAATGAAGGGGATTTTGAAATTTCTTCTGAATAACCAATCAGACACAGAATTTGAATTCAGGAAACTGGATCCATAAGGTATGAGTGCACCCAACCGTGCCGCCATTCGATTTATATCAGTTCCATTTATTGTCATTATAATACATCATTTAATTATGTGCTCAGATCTCAGCAGCATATGGATTACTGTTTATTCTCATCTCTGGCTACACCCTGAATGTGTCGCACCATTCATTTCACTATTAAACAAGAAAAGCTGCAGAGTGTAAATATCAAAACATGTAATTTAAAAAAATAATTGATCCTCCCATGCTTTTTAACTGACTACAATAAGTTACTAACAATTCCAATTAACTCTTAGCAAGCATGCTTCTTTCACAATAATAAAATCCGTCTTCTGAATTAAAAACAGTTTACTTCACATTTTTGCTTTTTTTTATTAAAATATACATTGAATACATCTAGTAAACACTGTTTTTTTCCAACGATAATTACTATTGACTACATAATTTTCAGAAAACTCCTTAGGCAAATTGATACCTCATTGAAAGAAATTAACAATAGAAAATAATTTTGACTGTGTATGCTAAATGATAAAAGTTGTTCTAGAAAGGTCTTCAGTTTGTTAGGGTTCTGATTTTAATTTTTTCTTTTCTCATGAATTTATGAGAACACTCAATTAGAAGTTTTTGAGGCACTCAAATAGGAATTTAACGTTCATTTCTGCAAATTCCAATCACTTAAATAGTTATCAAAAATTTTGGACAGTTTTATTCTCCATTTTGTATTTTTCATGATTTCTGGCATGTTTGGTTCCTGCTGTTAGCACTGATTCGAGTGTTCCTAGAGGTATATCTTTTGAGGTCTCGACCCTTATATAAAAACGTTATGGGACAAAAGATCATCCAGGAATTCCCTTAATTATCTGAGTTGTGAGTTCAACCTAATCTAAAAATATCCTGGCTGTGATTTTTGCTTTGAATTTTTGACCACAATTCTTGCCTCTCGTTTTGGTTTTGATGCTCATGCTTTTGAATTCCTGATTTTAAAACTTTTTCTGTTTTCCA